>NW_027447330.1:0-33283 GCF_038048845.1 Mixophyes fleayi | reverse complement strand
TATCTGAATCATGAATTGAATAATGAATTGGGTCATGAATCATGAATTGAATCATGAATCGAATCATGAATCATGAATCATGAATTGAATCATAAATCATGGATCATGAATTGAATCATGAATAATGAATCGAATCATGAATCATGAATCGAATCATGAATCATAAATCATGAATCAAATCATAAATCATGAATCATGAATTATGAATCATGAATTTAATCATGAATCATGAATTATGAATCATGAATCAATTTATGAATCATTAATCATGAATCATGAATCATGAATTGAATCATGAATCATAAATCATAAATTGAATCTCGAATCATGATCTGAATCATGAATTGAATCATGAATTGGGTCATGAATCATGAATTGAATCATGAATCGAATCATGAATCATGAATTGAATCATAAATCATGAATCATGAATTGAATCACGAATCATAAATCATGAATCGAATCATAAAACATGAATCAAGAATCATGAATTGAATCATGAATCATGAATTGAGTCATTAATCATGAATCATGAATCAAATCATGAATCATGAATTGAATCATGAATCATAAATCGAATCATGAATCATGAATTGAATCACGAATTAAAATCATGAATTGTATCATGAATCATGAATTCAATCATGAATTGAAACATAAATCATGAATTGAATCATGAATTATGAATCATGAATTGAATCTTGAATCATGAATTGAATCATGAATCATGAATCATGAATTAAATCATAAATCATGAATCATGAATTGAATCATGAATCATAAATCATGAATCGAATCATAAATCATGAATCGAATCATGAATCATGAATTGAATCATGAATCATGAATCATGAATTGAGTCATGAATCAGGAATCATGAATGGAATCATGAATCATGAATTGAATCATGAATCATGAATCATGAATTAAATCATGATTCATGAATCATGAATTGAATCATGAATCATGAATCATGAATCATGAATCATGAATTGAATCATGAATCATGAATCATGAATCGAATCATGTATCATGAATTGAATCATGAATCATGAATCAAATCATGAATCATGAATTGAATCATGAATTAAAATCATGAATCATGAATTGAATCATGAATCATGAATTATAAATCGAATCATGAATCATGAATTGTATCAATAATCATGAATTGAATCATGAATTGAATCATGAATTGAATCATGAATCATGAATTGAATCATGAATCATGAATTATAAATCGAATCATGAATCATGAATTGAATCATGAATCATGAATCATGAATTAAATCATAAATCATGAATCATGAATTGAATCATGAATCATAAATCATGAATCGAATCATAAATCATGAATCAAGAATCATGAATCGAATCATGAATCATGAATTGAATCATGAATCATGAATCATGAATTGAGTCATAAATCATGAATCATGAATCGAATCATGAATCATGAATAGAATCATGAATCAAATCATGAATCATGAATTGAATCATGAATTAAAATCATGAATTGTATCATGAATCATGAATTGAATCATGAATCAAATCATTAATTGAGTCATGATTCATGAATTGAATTATGAATCATGAATCATGAATTGAATCATGAATTATAAATTGAATCATAAATCACGAATCATGAATCATGAATTGAATCATGAATCATGAATCATGAATTGAATCATGAATCATGAATCGAATCATGAATCATGAATCGAATCATGAATCATGAATCATGAATTGAATCATGAATCATGAATCATGAATTGAATCATGAATCATGAATCATGAATTGAATCATGAATCATGAATCATGAATTAAATCATGAATCATAAATCATGAATCGAATCATGAATCATGAATTGAATCATGAATCATGAATCATTAATCGAATCATGATTTGAATCATGAATCATGAATCATGAATCATGAATCAGGAATTAGGAATCATGAATCGAATCATGAATCATGAATCATGAATTGAGTCATGAATCATGAATCGAATCATGAATCATGAATCGAATCATGAATCATGAATCATGAATTGAATCATGAATCATGAATTGAATCATGAATCATGAATTGAATCATGAATTGAATCATGAATCATGAATCATAAATCGAATCATGAATCATGAATTGAATCATGAATCGAATCATGAATTGGGTCTTGAATCATGAATGGAATCATGAATCATGAATCATGAATTATGAATCATGAATTGAATCATGAATCATGAATCATGAATCATGAATTGAATCATGAATCATGAATTATGAATCATGAATTGAATCATGAATTGAATCATGATGAATCATGAATCATGAATCATGAATCATGAATCTATCATGAATTATGAATCATGAATGATATGAATCATGAATTGAATCATGAATCATGAATTGAATCATGAATCATGATTTGAATCATGAATCGAATCATGAATCATGAATTGAATCATGAATCATGAATCATAATTCATAAATTGAATCATGAATCATGAATTGAGTAATGAATCAGGAATCATTAATCGAATCATGAATCATGAATCATGAATTTAATCATGAATCACGAATTATGAATCATGAATCATGAATCATAAATTGAATCGTGAATCATGAATCATGAATTAAATCTTGAATCATGAATCATGATTTGAATCATGAATCATGAATTGAATCATGAATCATAAATCGAATCATGAATCATGAATTGAATCATGAATCATGAATCAGGAATCGAATCATGAATCATGAATCAAGAATCATAAAGCGAATCAAGAATAATGAATTGAATCATGAATCATGAATCAAATCATGAATCATGAATCGAATCATGAATAATGAATTGAATCATGAATCGTGAATTAAATCATGAATCATGAATCATTAATCGAATCATGAATCATGAATCATGAATTATGAATTGAATCATGAATCATGAATCATGAATCATGAATCATGAATTGAATCATAAATTGAATCATGAATCATGAATCATGAATTATGAATTGAATAATGAATCATGAATTATGAATCATAAATTTAATCTTGAATCATGAATCATTAATCGAATCATGAATCATGAATCATGAATCATGAATTATGAATTGAATCATGAATCATGAATTATGAATCATGAATTGACACATGAATCATGAATCATGAATCATGAATCATGACTTAAATCATAAATTGAATCATGAATCATGAACCATGAATTGAATCATGAATCATGAATTGAAGCATGAATCATGAATCATGAATTTAATCATGAATCATGAATTATGAATCATGAATTGAATCATGAATCATGAATTGAATCATGAATCATGAATCACGAATCATGAATCATGAATCATGAATTATGAATCGATTCATGAATCATGAATCATGAATTGAATCATGAATCATGAATCGAATAATGAATTGAATCATGAATTATGAATAGAATCATGAATCATGAATCATGAATTAAATCATGAATCAGGAATTATGAATCATGAATCAATTTATGAATCATTAATCATGAATCATGAATTGAATCATGAATCATGAATCATAAATTGAATCTCGAATCATGATCTGAATCATGAATTGAATCATAAATCGAATCATGAATCATGAATCATGAATTGAATCATAAATCATGAATCATGAATTGAATCACGAATCATAAATCATGAATCGAATCATAAAACATGAATCAAGAATCATGAATCGAATCATGAACCATGAATTGAATCATGAATCATGAATCATGAATTGAGTCATTAATCATGAATCATGAATCATGAATTGAATCAGGATTCGAATCATGAATTGAATGATGAATCATGAATTGAATGATGAATCATGAATTGAATGATGAATCATGAATCTTGAATCATGAATCATGAATTGAATCATGAATCATGAATTGAATTATAAATCATGAATCATGAATTATGAATCATGAATTTAAACATGAATCATGAATCATAAATTGAATCTCGAATCATGATCTGAATCATGAATTGAATAATGAATTGGGTCATGAATCATGAATTGAATCATGAATCGAATCATGAATCATGAATCATGAATTGAATCATAAATCATGGATCATGAATTGAATCATGAATAATGAATCGAATCATGAATCATGAATCGAATCATGAATCATAAATCATGAATCAAATCATAAATCATGAATCATGAATTATGAATCATGAATTTAATCATGAATCATGAATTATGAATCATGAATCAATTTATGAATCATTAATCATGAATCATGAATCATGAATTGAATCATGAATCATAAATCATAAATTGAATCTCGAATCATGATCTGAATCATGAATTGAATCATGAATTGGGTCATGAATCATGAATTGAATCATGAATCGAATCATGAATCATGAATTGAATCATAAATCATGAATCATGAATTGAATCACGAATCATAAATCATGAATCGAATCATAAAACATGAATCAAGAATCATGAATTGAATCATGAATCATGAATTGAGTCATTAATCATGAATCATGAATCAAATCATGAATCATGAATTGAATCATGAATCATAAATCGAATCATGAATCATGAATTGAATCACGAATTAAAATCATGAATTGTATCATGAATCATGAATTCAATCATGAATTGAAACATGAATCATGAATTGAATCATGAATCGTGAATCATAAATCGAATCATGAATCATGAATTGAATCATGAATCGAATTATTAATTGAGTCATGAATCATAAATTGAATCATGAATCATGAATTGAATCATGAATTATGAATTATGAATTGAATCATTAATCATGAATCATGAATTGAATCATGAATCATGAATCATGAATCATGAATCATGAATTGAATTATTAATCATGAATCATGAATTGAATCATGAATCATGAATCATGAATCATGAATCATGAATTGAATCATGAATCATGAATTGAATCATAAATCATGAATCATGAATTGAATCATGAATCATGAATCGAATCATGAATCATGAATTGAATCATGAATTGAATCATGAATTATTAATCGAATCATGAATCATGAATCATGAATTGAATCATGAATCATGAATTATGAATCATGAATCGATTTATGAATTATTAATCATGAATCATGAATTGGGTCATGAATCATGAATTGAATCATGAATTGAATCATGAATTATGAATTGAATCATAAATCATGAATTGAATCATGAATTATGAATCATGAATTGAATCTTGAATCATGAATTGAATCATGAATCATGAATCATGAATTAAATCATAAATCATGAATCATGAATTGAATCATGAATCATAAATCATGAATCGAATCATAAATCATGAATCGAATCATGAATCATGAATTGAATCATGAATCATGAATCAAATCATGAATCATGAATCGAATCATGAATCATTAATCGTGAATTAAATCATGAATCATGAATCATTAATCGAATCATGAATCATGAATCATGAATCATGAATTATGAATTGAATCATGAATCATGAATCATGAATCATGAATTGAATCATGAATCATGAATCGAATCATGAATCATGAATCGAATCATGAATCATGAATCATGAATTAAATCATGAATTGATTCATAAATCATGAATTGAATCATGAATCATGAATTGAATCATGAATCATGAAATGAATCATGAATTGAATCATGAATTGAATCATGAATCATGAATCATAAATCGAATCATGAATCATGAATTGAATCATGAATCGAATCATGAATTGGTTCTTGAATCATGAATTGAATCATGAATCATGAATTATGAATCATGAATTAAATCATGAATCATGAATCATGAATTGAATCATGAATCATGAATCATGAATCATGAATTGAATCATGAATCATGAATTATGAATCATGAATTGAATCATGAATTGAATCATGAATTGAATCATGAATCATGAATCATGAATCATGAATCATGAATTATGAATCATGAATTGAATCATGAATCATGAATTGAATCATGAATCATGATTTGAATCATGAATTGAATCATGAATCATGAATTGAATCATGAATCATGAATCATGAATCATAATTCATAAATTGAATCATGAATCATGAATTGAGTAATGAATCAGGAATCATTAATCGAATCATGAATCATGAATCATGAATTTAATCATGAATCACGAATCATGAATCATGAATCATGAATCATAAATTGAATCATGAATCATGAATCATGAATTGAATCATGAATCATGAATCGAATCATGAATCAGGAATTGAATCATGAATTATGAATCGAATCATGAATCATGAATCATGAATTGAATCATGAATCATAAATCATGAATTAAATCTTGAATCATGAATCATGATTTGAATCATGAATCATGAATTGAATCATGAATCATAAATCGAATCATGAATCATGAATTGAATAATGAATCATGAATTATGATTCATGAATTGAATCATGAATCATGAATCAGGAATCGAATCATGAATCATGAATCAAGAATCATAAATCGAATCATGAATCATGAATTGAATCATGAATCAAATCATGAATCATGAATCGAATCATGAATCATTAATCGTGAATTAAATCATGAATCATGAATCATTAATCGAATCATGAATCATGAATCATGAATTATGAATTGAATCATGAATCATGAATTATGAATCATAAATTGAATCTTGAATCATGAATCATTAATCGAATCATGAATCATGAATCATGAATTGTGAATTGAATCATGAATCATGAATTATGAATCATGAATTGACACATGAATCATGAATCATGAATCATGAATCATGAATTAAATCATAAATTGAATCATGAATCTTGAACCATGAATTGAATCATGAATCATGAATTGAAGCATGAATCATGAATCATGAATTTTATCATGAATCATGAATTATGAATCATGAATTGAATCATGAATCATGAATTGAATCATGAATCATGAATCATGAATTAAATCATAAATTGAATCATAAATCATGAACCATGAATTGAATCATGAATCATGAATTGAAGCATGAATCATGAATCATGAATTTAATCATGAATCATGAATCATGAATCATGAATTATGAATTGAATCATGAATTATGAATTATGAATCATAATTGAATCTTGAATCATGAATCATTAATCGAATCATGAATCATGAATCATGAATCATGAATTATGAATTGAATCATGAATCATGAATTATGAATCATGAATTGACACATGAATCATGAATCATGAATCATGAATCATGAATTAAATCATAAATTGAATCATGAATCATGAACCATGAATTGAATTATGAATCATGAATTGAAGCATGAATCATGAATCATGAATTATGAATCATGAATTGAATCATGAATCATGAATTAAATCATGAATTGAATCATGAATCATGAATCATGAATTATGAATCATGAATTGAATCATGAATCATGAATCACGAATCATGAATCATGAATCATGAATTATGAATCGAATCATGAATCATGAATCATGAATTAAATCATGAATCATGAATCGAATCATGAATCATGAATTGAATCATGAATTGAATCATGAATTATTAATCGAATCATGAATCATGAATCATGAATTGAATCATGAATCATGAATTGAATCATGAATCATGAAATGAATCATGAAATATGAATCATGAATTGAATCTTGAATCATGAATTGAATCATGAATCATGAATCATGAATTAAATCATAAATCATGAATCATGAATTGAATCATGAATCATAAATCATGAATCGAATCATAAATCATGAATCGAATCATGAATCATGAATTGAATCATGAATCATGAATCATGAATTGAGTCATGAATCAGGAATCATGAATGGAATCATGAATCATGAATTGAATCATGAATCATGAATCATGAATTAAATCATGAATCATGAATTGAATCATGAATCATGAATCATGAATTAAATCATGAATCATGAATCATGAATTGAATCATGAATCATGAATCATGAATCATGAATTGAATCATGAATCATGAATCATGAATCGAATCATGTATCATGAATTGAATCATGAATCATGAATCAAATCATGAATCATGAATTGAATCATGAATTAAAATCATGAATCATGAATTGAATCATGAATCATGAATTATAAATCGAATCATGAATCATGAATTAATTGATATCATGAATTGAATCATGAATTGAATCATGAATCATGAATTGAATCATGAATCATGAATTATAAATCGAATCATGAATCATGAATTGAATCATGAATCATGAATTATAAATCGAACTCATGAATCATGAATTGAATCATGAATCATGAATCATGAATTAAATCATAAATCATGAATCATGAATTGAATCATGAATCATAAATCATGAATCGAATCATAAATCATGAATCAAGAATCATGAATCGAATCGTGAATCATGAATTGAATCATGAATCATGAATCATGATCATGAATCGAATCATGAATCATGAATAGAATCATGAATCAAATCATGAATCATGAATTGAATCATGAATTAAAATCATGAATTGTATCATGAATCATGAATTGAATCATGAATCAAATCATTAATTGAGTCAATGATTCATGAATTGAATTATGAATCATGAATCATGAATTGAATCATGAATTATAAATTGAATCATAAATCACGAATCATGAATCATGAATTGAATCATGAATCATGAATCATGAATCAAATCATGAATCATGAATTGAATCATGAATTTTAATCATGACATCATGAATCGAATCATGAATCATGAATCGAATCAAGAATCATGAATCATGAATTGAATCATGAATCATGAAATTGAATCATGAATCATGAATCATGAATTGAATCATGAATCATGAATCATGAATTAAAATTATGAATCATAAATCATGAATCGAATCATGAATCATGAATTGAATCATGAATCATGAATCATGAATTGAATCATGATTTGAATCATGAATCATGAATCATGAATCATGAATCAAGAATCATAAATCGAATCATGAATCATGAATGTGAATCAGTGAATCAGGAATCATGAATCGAATCATGAATCATGAATCATGAATTGAATCATGAATCATGAATCGAATCATGAATCATGAATCGAATCATGAATCATGAATCATGAATTGAATCATGAATCATGAATTGAATCATGAATCATGAATCATAAATCGAATCATGAATCATGAATTGAATCATGAATCGAATCATGAATTGGGTCTTGAATCATGAATTGAATCATGAATCATGAATCATGAATTATGAATCATGAATTGAATCATGAATCATGAATCATGAATCATGAATTGAATCATGAATCATGAATTATGAATCATGAATTGAATCATGAATTGAATCATGAATTGAATCATGAATCATGAATCATGAATCATGAATTATGAATCATAAATTGAAGTTTATGAATCATGAATTGAATCATGAATCATGATTTGAATCATGAATTGAATCATGAATCATGAATTGAATCATGAATCATGAATCATGAATCATAATTCATAAATTGAATCATGAATCATGAATTTGAGTAATGAATCAGGAATCATTAATCGAATCATGAATCATGAATCATGAATTTAATCATGAATCACGAATCATGAATCATGAATCATGAATCATAAATTGAATCATGAATCATGAATCATGAATTAAATCTTGAATCATGAATCATGATTTAAATTCATGAATCATGAATTGAATCATGAATCATAAATCGAATCATGAATCATGAATTGAATCATGAATCATGAATCAGGAATCGAATCATGAATCATGAATCAAGAATCATAAGCGAATCATTAATCATGAATTGAATCATGAATCATGAATCAAATCATGAATCATGAATCAAATCATGAATCATGAATCGAATCATGAATAATTAATCGTGAATTAAATCATGAATCATGAATCATTAATCTGAATCATGAATCATGAATCATGAATTATGAATTGAATCATAAATCATGAGTTATGAATCATGAATTGAATCATGAATCATGAATTGAATCATATAAATTGAATCATGAATCATGAATCATGAATTATGAATTGAATCATGAATCATGAATTATGAATCATAAATTGAATCTTGAATCATGAATCATTAATCGAATCATGAATCATGAATTATGAATTGAATCATGAATCATGAATTATGAATCATGAATTGACACATGAATCATGAATCATGAATCATGAATCATGAATCATGACTTAAATCATAAAATTGAATCATGAATCATGAACCATGAATTGAATCATGAATCATTGAATATGAACATGAATCATGAATCACGAATCATGAATCATGAATCATGAATCATGAACCATGAATTGAATCATGAATCATGAATTTAATCATGAATCATGAATTATGAATCATGAATTGAATCATGAATCATGAATTGAATCATGAATCATGAATCACGAATCATGAATCATGAATCATGAATTATGAATCGAATCATGAATCATGAATTTTATCATGAATCATGAATTATGAATCATGAATTGAATCATGAATCATGAATTGAATCATGAATCATGAATCATGAATTAAATCATAAATTGAATCATGAATCATGAACCATGAATTGAATCATGAATCATGAATTGAAGCATGAATCATGAATTTAATCATGAATCATGAATCATTAATCGAATCATGAATCATGAATCATGAATCATGAATTATGAATTGAATCATGAATCATGAATTATGAATCATGAATTGACACATGAATCATGATCATGAATCATGAATCATGAATTAAATCATAAATTGAATCATGAATCATGAACCATGAATTGAATAATGAATCATGAATTGAAGCATGAATTGAATCATGAATCATGAATCATGAATTATGAATCATGAATTGAATCATGAATCATGAATTGAATCATGAATCATGATTTGAATCATGAATTGAATCATGAATCATGAATTGAATCATGAATCATGAATCATGAATCAGGAATCATTAATCGAATCATGAATCATGAATCATGAATTGAATCATGAATCATAAATTGAATCATGAATCATGAATCACGAATCATGAATCATGAATCATGAATTATGAATCGAATCATGAATCATGAATCATGAATTGAATCATGAATCATGAATCGAATCATGAATCATGAATTGAATCATGAATTGAATCATGAATTATTAATCGAATCATGAATCATGAATCATGAATTGAATCATGAATCATGAATTATGAATCCTGAATCGATTTATGAATTATTAATCATGAATCATGAATTGGGTCATGAATCATGAATTGAATCATGAATTGAATCATGAATCATGAATTGAATCATGAATCATGAATTGAATCATGAATTATGAATCATGAATTGAATCTTGAATCATGAATTGAATCATGAATCATGAATCATGAATTAAATCATAAATCATGAATCATGAATTGAATCATGAATCATAAATCATGAATCGAATCATAAATCATGAATCGAATCATGAATCATGAATTGAATCATGAATCATGAATCATGAATTGAGTCATGAATCAGGAATCATGAATGGAATCATGAATCATGAATTGAATCATGAATCATGAATCATGAATTAAATCATGAATCATGAATTGAATCATGAATCATGAATCATGAATTAAATCATGATTCATGAATCATGAATTGAATCATGAATCATGAATCATGAATCATGAATCATGAATTGAATCATGAATCATGAATCATGAATCGAATCATGTATCATGAATTGAATCATGAATCATGAATCAAATCATGAATCATGAATTGAATCATGAATTAAAATCATGAATCATGAATTGAATCATGAATCATGAATTATAAATCGAATCATGAATCATGAATTGTATCAATAATCATGAATTGAATCATGAATTGAATCATGAATTGAATCATGAATCATGAATTGAATCATGAATCATGAATTATAAATCGAATCATGAATCATGAATTGAATCATGAATCATGAATCATGAATTAAATCATAAATCATGAATCATGAATTGAATCATGAATCATAAATCATGAATCGAATCATAAATCATGAATCAAGAATCATGAATCGAATCATGAATCATGAATTGAATCATGAATCATGAATCATGAATTGAGTCATAAATCATGAATCATGAATCGAATCATGAATCATGAATAGAATTATGAATCAAATCATGAATCATGAATTGAATCATGAATTAAAATCATGAATTGTATCATGAATCATGAATTGAATCATGAATCAAATCATTAATTGAGTCATGATTCATGAATTGAATTATGAATCATGAATCATGAATTGAATCATGAATTATAAATTGAATCATAAATCACGAATCATGAATCATGAATTGAATCATGAATCATGAATCATGAATTGAATCATGAATCATGAATCGAATCATGAATCATGAATCGAATCATGAATCATGAATCATGAATTGAATCATGAATCATGAATCATGAATTGAATCATGAATCATGAATCATGAATTGAATCATGAATCATGAATCATGAATTAAATCATGAATCATAAATCATGAATCGAATCATGAATCATGAATTGAATCATGAATCATGAATCATGAATTGAATCATGATTTGAATCATGAATCATGAATCATGAATCATGAATCAGGAATTAGGAATCATGAATCGAATCATGAATCATGAATCATGAATTGAGTCATGAATCATGAATCGAATCATGAATCATGAATCGAATCATGAATCATGAATCATGAATTGAATCATGAATCATGAATTGAATCATGAATCATGAATTGAATCATGAATTGAATCATGAATCATGAATCATAAATCGAATCATGAATCATGAATTGAATCATGAATCGAATCATGAATTGGGTCTTGAATCATGAATGGAATCATGAATCATGAATCATGAATTATGAATCATGAATTGAATCATGAATCATGAATCATGAATCATGAATTGAATCATGAATCATGAATTATGAATCATGAATTGAATCATGAATTGAATCATGAATTGAATCATGAATCATGAATCATGAATCATGAATCATGAATTATGAATCATGAATTGAATCATGAATCATGAATTGAATCATGAATCATGATTTGAATCATGAATCGAATCATGAATCATGAATTGAATCATGAATCATGAATCATAATTCATAAATTGAATCATGAATCATGAATTGAGTAATGAATCAGGAATCATTAATCGAATCATGAATCATGAATCATGAATTTAATCATGAATCACGAATCATGAATCATGAATCATGAATCATAAATTGAATCATGAATCATGAATCATGAATTAAATCTTGAATCATGAATCATGATTTGAATCATGAATCATGAATTGAATCATGAATCATAAATCGAATCATGAATCATGAATTGAATCATGAATCATGAATCAGGAATCGAATCATGAATCATGAATCAAGAATCATAAAGCGAATCATGAATAATGAATTGAATCATGAATCATGAATCAAATCATGAATCATGAATCGAATCATGAATAATGAATTGAATCATGAATCGTGAATTAAATCATGAATCATGAATCATTAATCGAATCATGAATCATGAATCATGAATTATGAATTGAATCATGAATCATGAATCATGAATCATGAATCATGAATTGAATCATAAATTGAATCATGAATCATGAATCATGAATTATGAATTGAATAATGAATCATGAATTATGAATCATAAATTTAATCTTGAATCATGAATCATTAATCGAATCATGAATCATGAATCATGAATCATGAATTATGAATTGAATCATGAATCATGAATTATGAATCATGAATTGACACATGAATCATGAATCATGAATCATGAATCATGACTTAAATCATAAATTGAATCATGAATCATGAACCATGAATTGAATCATGAATCATGAATTGAAGCATGAATCATGAATCATGAATTTAATCATGAATCATGAATTATGAATCATGAATTGAATCATGAATCATGAATTGAATCATGAATCATGAATCACGAATCATGAATCATGAATCATGAATTATGAATCGATTCATGAATCATGAATTGAATCATGAATCATGAATCATATAATGAATTGAATCATGAATTATGAATCGAATCATGAATCATGAATCATGAATTAAATCATGAATCAGGAATTATGAATCATGAATCAATTTATGAATCATTAATCATGAATCATGAATTGAATCATGAATCATGAATCATAAATTGAATCTCGAATCATGATCTGAATCATGAATTGAATCATAAATCGAATCATGAATCATGAATCATGAATTGAATCATAAATCATGAATCATGAATTGAATCACGAATCATAAATCATGAATCGAATCATAAAACATGAATCAAGAATCATGAATCGAATCATGAACCATGAATTGAATCATGAATCATGAATCATGAATTGAGTCATTAATCATGAATCATGAATCATGAATTGAATCAGGATTCGAATCATGAATTGAATGATGAATCATGAATTGAATGATGAATCATGAATCTTGAATCATGAATCATGAATTGAATCATGAATCATGAATTGAATTATAAATCATGAATCATGAATTATGAATCATGAATTTAAACATGAATCATGAATCATAAATTGAATCTCGAATCATGATCTGAATCATGAATTGAATAATGAATTGGGTCATGAATCATGAATTGAATCATGAATCGAATCATGAATCATGAATCATGAATTGAATCATAAATCATGGATCATGAATTGAATCATGAATAATGAATCGAATCATGAATCATGAATCGAATCATGAATCATAAATCATGAATCAAATCATAAATCATGAATCATGAATTATGAATCATGAATTTAATCATGAATCATGAATTATGAATCATGAATCAATTTATGAATCATTAATCATGAATCATGAATCATGAATTGAATCATGAATCATAAATCATAAATTGAATCTCGAATCATGATCTGAATCATGAATTGAATCATGAATTGGGTCATGAATCATGAATTGAATCATGAATCGAATCATGAATCATGAATTGAATCATAAATCATGAATCATGAATTGAATCACGAATCATAAATCATGAATCGAATCATAAAACATGAATCAAGAATCATGAATTGAATCATGAATCATGAATTGAGTCATTAATCATGAATCATGAATCAAATCATGAATCATGAATTGAATCATGAATCATAAATCGAATCATGAATCATGAATTGAATCACGAATTAAAATCATGAATTGTATCATGAATCATGAATTCAATCATGAATTGAAACATGAATCATGAATTGAATCATGAATTATGAATCATGAATTGAATCTTGAATCATGAATTGAATCATGAATCATGAATCATGAATTAAATCATAAATCATGAATCATGAATTGAATCATGAATCATAAATCATGAATCGAATCATAAATCATGAATCGAATCATGAATCATGAATTGAATCATGAATCATGAATCATGAATTGAGTCATGAATCAGGAATCATGAATGGAATCATGAATCATGAATTGAATCATGAATCATGAATCATGAATTAAATCATGATTCATGAATCATGAATTGAATCATGAATCATGAATCATGAATCATGAATCATGAATTGAATCATGAATCATGAATCATGAATCGAATCATGTATCATGAATTGAATCATGAATCATGAATCAAATCATGAATCATGAATTGAATCATGAATTAAAATCATGAATCATGAATTGAATCATGAATCATGAATTATAAATCGAATCATGAATCATGAATTGTATCAATAATCATGAATTGAATCATGAATTGAATCATGAATTGAATCATGAATCATGAATTGAATCATGAATCATGAATTATAAATCGAATCATGAATCATGAATTGAATCATGAATCATGAATCATGAATTAAATCATAAATCATGAATCATGAATTGAATCATGAATCATAAATCATGAATCGAATCATAAATCATGAATCAAGAATCATGAATCGAATCATGAATCATGAATTGAATCATGAATCATGAATCATGAATTGAGTCATAAATCATGAATCATGAATCGAATCATGAATCATGAATAGAATCATGAATCAAATCATGAATCATGAATTGAATCATGAATTAAAATCATGAATTGTATCATGAATCATGAATTGAATCATGAATCAAATCATTAATTGAGTCATGATTCATGAATTGAATTATGAATCATGAATCATGAATTGAATCATGAATTATAAATTGAATCATAAATCACGAATCATGAATCATGAATTGAATCATGAATCATGAATCATGAATTGAATCATGAATCATGAATCGAATCATGAATCATGAATCGAATCATGAATCATGAATCATGAATTGAATCATGAATCATGAATCATGAATTGAATCATGAATCATGAATCATGAATTGAATCATGAATCATGAATCATGAATTAAATCATGAATCATAAATCATGAATCGAATCATGAATCATGAATTGAATCATGAATCATGAATCATTAATCGAATCATGATTTGAATCATGAATCATGAATCATGAATCATGAATCAGGAATTAGGAATCATGAATCGAATCATGAATCATGAATCATGAATTGAGTCATGAATCATGAATCGAATCATGAATCATGAATCGAATCATGAATCATGAATCATGAATTGAATCATGAATCATGAATTGAATCATGAATCATGAATTGAATCATGAATTGAATCATGAATCATGAATCATAAATCGAATCATGAATCATGAATTGAATCATGAATCGAATCATGAATTGGGTCTTGAATCATGAATGGAATCATGAATCATGAATCATGAATTATGAATCATGAATTGAATCATGAATCATGAATCATGAATCATGAATTGAATCATGAATCATGAATTATGAATCATGAATTGAATCATGAATTGAATCATGAATTGAATCATGAATCATGAATCATGAATCATGAATTATGAATCATGAATTGAATCATGAATCATGAATTGAATCATGAATCATGATTTGAATCATGAATCGAATCATGAATCATGAATTGAATCATGAATCATGAATCATAATTCATAAATTGAATCATGAATCATGAATTGAGTAATGAATCAGGAATCATTAATCGAATCATGAATCATGAATCATGAATTTAATCATGAATCACGAATTATGAATCATGAATCATGAATCATAAATTGAATCGTGAATCATGAATCATGAATTAAATCTTGAATCATGAATCATGATTTGAATCATGAATCATGAATTGAATCATGAATCATAAATCGAATCATGAATCATGAATTGAATCATGAATCATGAATCAGGAATCGAATCATGAATCATGAATCAAGAATCATAAAGCGAATCAAGAATAATGAATTGAATCATGAATCATGAATCAAATCATGAATCATGAATCGAATCATGAATAATGAATTGAATCATGAATCGTGAATTAAATCATGAATCATGAATCATTAATCGAATCATGAATCATGAATCATGAATTATGAATTGAATCATGAATCATGAATCATGAATCATGAATCATGAATTGAATCATAAATTGAATCATGAATCATGAATCATGAATTATGAATTGAATAATGAATCATGAATTATGAATCATAAATTTAATCTTGAATCATGAATCATTAATCGAATCATGAATCATGAATCATGAATCATGAATTATGAATTGAATCATGAATCATGAATTATGAATCATGAATTGACACATGAATCATGAATCATGAATCATGAATCATGACTTAAATCATAAATTGAATCATGAATCATGAACCATGAATTGAATCATGAATCATGAATTGAAGCATGAATCATGAATCATGAATTTAATCATGAATCATGAATTATGAATCATGAATTGAATCATGAATCATGAATTGAATCATGAATCATGAATCACGAATCATGAATCATGAATCATGAATTATGAATCGATTCATGAATCATGAATCATGAATTGAATCATGAATCATGAATCGAATAATGAATTGAATCATGAATTATGAATAGAATCATGAATCATGAATCATGAATTAAATCATGAATCAGGAATTATGAATCATGAATCAATTTATGAATCATTAATCATGAATCATGAATTGAATCATGAATCATGAATCATAAATTGAATCTTGAATCATGATCTGAATCATGAATTGAATCATAAATCGAATCATGAATCATGAATCATGAATTGAATCATAAATCATGAATCATGAATTGAATCACGAATCATAAATCATGAATCGAATCATAAAACATGAATCAAGAATCATAAATCGAATCATGAACCATGAATTGAATCATGAATCATGAATCATGAATTGAGTCATTAATCATGAATCATGAATCATGAATTGAATCAGGATTCGAATCATGAATTGAATGATGAATCATGAATTGAATGATGAATCATGAATTGAATGATGAATCATGAATATTGAATCATGAATCATGAATTGAATCATGAATTATGAATTGAATTATAAATCATGAATCATGAATTATGAATCATGAATTTAAACATGAATCATGAATCATAAATTGAATCTCGAATCATGATCTGAATCATGAATTGAATAATGAATTGGGTCATGAATCATGAATTGAATCATGAATCGAATCATGAATCATGAATCATGAATTGAATCATAAATCATGGATCATGAATTGAATCATGAATAATGAATCGAATCATGAATCATGAATCGAATCATGAATCATAAATCATGAATCAAATCATAAATCATGAATCATGAATTATGAATCATGAATTTAATCATGAATCATGAATTATGAATCATGAATCAATTTATGAATCATTAATCATGAATGATGAATCATGAATTGAATCATGAATCATAAATCATAAATTGAATCTCGAATCATGATCTGAATCATGAATTGAATCATGAATTGGGTCATGAATCATGAATTGAATCATGAATCGAATCATGAATCATGAATTGAATCATAAATCATGAATCATGAATTGAATCACGAATCATAAATCATGAATCGAATCATAAAACATGAATCAAGAATCATGAATTGAATCATGAATCATGAATTGAGTCATTAATCATGAATCATGAATCAAATCATGAATCATGAATTGAATCATGAATCATAAATCGAATCATGAATCATGAATTGAATCACGAATTAAAATCATGAATTGTATCATGAATCATGAATTCAATCATGAATTGAAACATGAATCATGAATTGAATCATGAATCGTGAATCATAAATCGAATCATGAATCATGAATTGAATCATGAATCGAATTATTAATTGAGTCATGAATCATAAATTGAATCATGAATCATGAATTGAATCATGAATTATGAATTATGAATTGAATCATTAATCATGAATCATGAATTGAATCATGAATCATGAATCATGAATCATGAATCATGAATTGAATTATTAATCATGAATCATGAATTGAATCATGAATCATGAATCATGAATCATGAATCATGAATTGAATCATGAATCATAAATTGAATCATAAATCATGAATCATGAATTGAATCATGAATCATGAATCGAATCATGAATCATGAATTGAATCATGAATTGAATCATGAATTATTAATCGAATCATGAATCATGAATCATGAATTGAATCATGAATCATGAATTATGAATCATGAATCGATTTATGAATTATTAATCATGAATCATGAATTGGGTCATGAATCATGAATTGAATCATGAATTAAATCATGAATCATGAATTGAATCATAAATCATGAATTGAATCATGAATTATGAATCATGAATTGAATCTTGAATCATGAATTGAATCATGAATCATGAATCATGAATTAAATCATAAATCATGAATCATGAATTGAATCATGAATCATAAATCATGAATCGAATCATAAATCATGAATCGAATCATGAATCATGAATTGAATCATGAATCATGAATCAAATCATGAATCATGAATCGAATCATGAATCATTAATCGTGAATTAAATCATGAATCATGAATCATTAATCGAATCATGAATCATGAATCATGAATCATGAATTATGAATTGAATCATGAATCATGAATCATGAATCATGAATTGAATCATGAATCATGAATCGAATCATGAATCATGAATCGAATCATGAATCATGAATCATGAATTAAATCATGAATTGATTCATAAATCATGAATTGAATCATGAATCATGAATTGAATCATGAATCATGAATTGAATCATGAATTGAATCATGAATTGAATCATGAATCATGAATCATAAATCGAATCATGAATCATGAATTGAATCATGAATCGAATCATGAATTGGGTCTTGAATCATGAATTGAATCATGAATCATGAATTATGAATCATGAATTAAATCATGAATCATGAATCATGAATTGAATCATGAATCATGAATCATGAATCATGAATTGAATCATGAATCATGAATTATGAATCATGAATTGAATCATGAATTGAATCATGAATTGAATCATGAATCATGAATCATGAATCATGAATCATGAATTATGAATCATGAATTGAATCATGAATCATGAATTGAATCATGAATCATGATTTGAATCATGAATTGAATCATGAATCATGAATTGAATCATGAATCATGAATCATGAATCATAATTCATAAATTGAATCATGAATCATGAATTGAGTAATGAATCAGGAATCATTAATCGAATCATGAATCATGAATCATGAATTTAATCATGAATCACGAATCATGAATCATGAATCATGAATAATAAATTGAATCATGAATCATGAATCATGAATTGAATCATGAATCATGAATCGAATCATGAATCATGAATTGAATCATGAATTATGAATCGAATCATGAATCATGAATCATGAATTGAATCATGAATCATAAATCATGAATTAAATCTTGAATCATGAATCATGATTTGAATCATGAATCATGAATTGAATCATGAATCATAAATCGAATCATGAATCATGAATTGAATAATGAATCATGAATTATGATTCATGAATTGAATCATGAATCATGAATCAGGAATCGAATCATGAATCATGAATCAAGAATCATAAATCGAATCATGAATCATGAATTGAATCATGAATCAAATCATGAATCATGAATCGAATCATGAATCATTAATCGTGAATTAAATCATGAATCATGAATCATTAATCGAATCATGAATCATGAATCATGAATTATGAATTGAATCATGAATCATGAATTATGAATCATAAATTGAATCTTGAATCATGAATCATTAATCGAATCATGAATCATGAATTGTGAATTGAATCATGAATCATGAATTATGAATCATGAATTGACACATGAATCATGAATCATGAATCATGAATCATGAATTAAATCATAAATTGAATCATGAATCTTGAACCATGAATTGAATCATGAATCATGAATTGAAGCATGAATCATGAATCATGAATTTTATCATGAATCATGAATTATGAATCATGAATTGAATCATGAATCATGAATTGAATCATGAATCATGAATCATGAATTAAATCATAAATTGAATCATAAATCATGAACCATGAATTGAATCATGAATCATGAATTGAAGCATGAATCATGAATCATGAATTTAATCATGAATCATGAATCATGAATCATGAATTATGAATTGAATCATGAATTATGAATTATGAATCATAAATTGAATCTTGAATCATGAATCATTAATCGAATCATGAATCATGAATCATGAATCATGAATTATGAATTGAATCATGAATCATGAATTATGAATCATGAATTGACACATGAATCATGAATCATGAATCATGAATCATGAATTAAATCATAAATTGAATCATGAATCATGAACCATGAATTGAATTATGAATCATGAATTGAAGCATGAATCATGAATCATGAATTATGAATCATGAATTGAATCATGAATCATGAATTAAATCATGAATTGAATCATGAATCATGAATCATGAATTATGAATCATGAATTGAATCATGAATCATGAATCACGAATCATGAATCATGAATCATGAATTATGAATCGAATCATGAATCATGAATCATGAATTAAATCATGAATCATGAATCGAATCATGAATCATGAATTGAATCATGAATTGAATCATGAATTATTAATCGAATCATGAATCATGAATCATGAATTGAATCATGAATCATGAATTGAATCATGAATCATGAATTGAATCATGAAATATGAATCATGAATTGAATCTTGAATCATGAATTGAATCATGAATCATGAATCATGAATTAAATCATAAATCATGAATCATGAATTGAATCATGAATCATAAATCATGAATCGAATCATAAATCATGAATCGAATCATGAATCATGAATTGAATCATGAATCATGAATCATGAATTGAGTCATGAATCAGGAATCATGAATGGAATCATGAATCATGAATTGAATCATGAATCATGAATCATGAATTAAATCATGAATCATGAATCATGAATTAAATCATGAATCATGAATCATGAATTGAATCATGAATCATGAATCATGAATCATGAATTGAATCATGAATCATGAATCATGAATCGAATCATGTATCATGAATTGAATCATGAATCATGAATCAAATCATGAATCATGAATTGAATCATGAATTAAAATCATGAATCATGAATTGAATCATGAATCATGAATTATAAATCGAATCATGAATCATGAATTGTATCATGAATCATGAATTGAATCATGAATTGAATCATGAATTGAATCATGAATCATGAATTGAATCATGAATCATGAATTATAAATCGAATCATGAATCATGAATTGAATCATGAATCATGAATTATAAATCGAATCATGAATCATGAATTGAATCATGAATCATGAATCATGAATTAAATCATAAATCATGAATCATGAATTGAATCATGAATCATAAATCATGAATCGAATCATAAATCATGAATCAAGAATCATGAATCGAATCATGAATCATGAATTGAATCATGAATCATGAATCATGAATCATGAATCGAATCATGAATCATGAATAGAATCATGAATCAAATCATGAATCATGAATTGAATCATGAATTAAAATCATGAATTGTATCATGAATCATGAATTGAATCATGAATCAAATCATTAATTGAGTCATGATTCATGAATTGAATTATGAATCATGAATCATGAATTGAATCATGAATTATAAATTGAATCATAAATCACGAATCATGAATCATGAATTGAATCATGAATCATGAATCATGAATCAAATCATGAATCATGAATTGAATCATGAATTTAATCATGAATCATGAATCGAATCATGAATCATGAATCGAATCAAGAATCATGAATCATGAATTGAATCATGAATCATGAATTGAATCATGAATCATGAATCATGAATTGAATCATGAATCATGAATCATGAATTAAATTATGAATCATAAATCATGAATCGAATCATGAATCATGAATTGAATCATGAATCATGAATCATGAATTGAATCATGATTTGAATCATGAATCATGAATCATGAATCATGAATCAAGAATCATAAATCGAATCATGAATCATGAATTGAATCATGAATCAGGAATCATGAATCGAATCATGAATCATGAATCATGAATCGAATCATGAATCATGAATCGAATCATGAATCATGAATCATGAATTGAATCATGAATCATGAATTGAATCATGAATCATGAATCATAAATCGAATCATGAATCATGAATTGAATCATGAATCGAATCATGAATTGGGTCTTGAATCATGAATTGAATCATGAATCATGAATCATGAATTATGAATCATGAATTGAATCATGAATCATGAATCATGAATCATGAATTGAATCATGAATCATGAATTATGAATCATGAATTGAATCATGAATTGAATCATGAATTGAATCATGAATCATGAATCATGAATCATGAATCATGAATTATGAATCATAAATTGAATTTATGAATCATGAATTGAATCATGAATCATGATTTGAATCATGAATTGAATCATGAATCATGAATTGAATCATGAATCATGAATCATGAATCATAATTCATAAATTGAATCATGAATCATGAATTGAGTAATGAATCAGGAATCATTAATCGAATCATGAATCATGAATCATGAATTTAATCATGAATCACGAATCATGAATCATGAATCATGAATCATAAATTGAATCATGAATCATGAATCATGAATTAAATCTTGAATCATGAATCATGATTTAAATCATGAATCATGAATTGAATCATGAATCATAAATCGAATCATGAATCATGAATTGAATCATGAATCATGAATCAGGAATCGAATCATGAATCATGAATCAAGAATCATAAAGCGAATCATTAATCATGAATTGAATCATGAATCATGAATCAAATCATGAATCATGAATCAAATCATGAATCATGAATCGAATCATGAATAATTAATCGTGAATTAAATCATGAATCATGAATCATTAATCGAATCATGAATCATGAATCATGAATTATGAATTGAATCATAAATCATGAGTTATGAATCATGAATTGAATCATGAATCATGAATTGAATCATAAATTGAATCATGAATCATGAATCATGAATTATGAATTGAATCATGAATCATGAATTATGAATCATAAATTGAATCTTGAATCATGAATCATTAATCGAATCATGAATCATGAATTATGAATTGAATCATGAATCATGAATTATGAATCATGAATTGACACATGAATCATGAATCATGAATCATGAATCATGAATCATGACTTAAATCATAAATTGAATCATGAATCATGAACCATGAATTGAATCATGAATCATGAATTGAATCATGAATCATGAATCACGAATCATGAATCATGAATCATGAATCATGAACCATGAATTGAATCATGAATCATGAATTTAATCATGAATCATGAATTATGAATCATGAATTGAATCATGAATCATGAATTGAATCATGAATCATGAATCACGAATCATGAATCATGAATCATGAATTATGAATCGAATCATGAATCATGAATCATGAATTGAATCATGAATCATGAATCATGAATTGAATCATGAATCATGAATTGAATCATGAATTGAATCATGAATTATGAATCGAATCATGAATCATGAATCATGAATTGAATCATGAATCATGAATTATGAATCATGAATCGATTTATGAATCATTAATCATGAATCATGAATTGAATCATGAATCATGAATCATAAATTGAATCTCGAATCATGATCTGAATCATGAATTGAATCATAAATCGAATCATGAATCATGAATCATGAATTGAATCATAAATCATGAATCATGAATTGAATCACGAATCATAAATCATGAATCGAATCATAAAACATGAATCAATAATCATGAATCGAATCATGAACCATGAATTGAGTCATTAATCATGAATCATGAATCATGAATTGAATCAGGATTCGAATCATGAATTGAATGATGGATCATGAATTGAATGATGAATGATGAATCTTGAATCATGAATCATGAATTGAATCATGAATCATGAATCATGAATTGAATTATAAATCATGAATCATGAATTATGAATCATGAATTTAAACATGAATCATGAATTATGAATCATGAATCGATTTATGAATCATTAATCATGAATTGAATCATGAATCATGAATCATAAATTGAATCTCGAATCATGATCTGAATCATGAATTGAATAATGAATTGGGTCATGAATCATGAATTGAATCATGAATCGAATCATGAATCATGAATCATGAATTGAATCATAAATCATGGATCATGAATTGAATCATGAATAATGAATCGAATCATGAATCATGAATCGAATCATGAATCATAAATCATGAATCAAATCATAAATCATGAATCATGAATCATGAATCATGAATTGAATCATGAATCATGAATCATAAATTGAATCTCGAATCATGATCTGAATCATGAATTGAATCATGAATTGAGTCATTAATCATGAATCATGAATCAAATCATGAATCATGAATTGAATCATGAATCATGAATCGAATCATGAATCATGAATTGAATCACGAATTAAAATCATGAATTGTATCATGAATCATGAATTGAATCATGAATTGAAACATGAATCATGAATTGAATCATAAATCATGAATCATAAATCGAATCATGAATCATGAATTGAATCATGAATCGAATCATTAATTGAGTCATGAATCATAAATTGAATCATGAATCATGAATTGAATCATGAATTATGAATTATGAATTGCATCATTAATCATGAATCATGAATTGAATCATGAATCATAAATCATGAATCATGAATCATGAATTGAATCATTAATCATGAATCATGAATTGAATCATGAATCATGAATCATGAATCATGAATTGAATCATGAATCATAAATTGAATCATAAATCATGAATCATGAATTGAATCATGAATCATGAATCGAATCATGAATCATGAATCATGAATTGAATCATGAATCATGAATCGAATCATGAATCATGAATCATGAATCATTAATTGAATAATGAATCAAGAATCATTAATAGAATCATGAATCATGAATCATGAATCATGAATTGAATCATGAATCATTAATCGAATCATGAATCATGAATCATGAATCATGAATTATGAATTGAATCATGAATCATGAATTATGAATCATGAATTGAATCATGAATCATGAATAATGAATCATGAATCATGAATCATGAATTGAATCATGAATTGAATCATGAATCATGAATTGAAGCATGAATCATTAATCATGAATTGAATCATGAATCATGAATTATGAATCATGAATCATGAATTGAATCATGAATTATGAATCATGAATCATGAATCATGAATCATATATCATAAATCGAATCATGAATCATGAATCATGAATCAAATCGTGAATTGAATCATGAATCGAATCATGCATCATTAATTGAATCATGAATCGAATCATTAATTGAGTCATGAATCATGAATTGAATCATGAATCATGAATTGAATCATGAATTATGAATTATGAATTGAATCATTAATCATGAATCATGAATTGAATCATTAATCATGAATCATGAATAGAATCATGAATCATGATTCATGAATAGAATCATGAATCATGAATCATGAATTATGAATCATGAATTGAATCATGAATTGAATCATGAATTGAATCATGAATCATGAATCATGAATCATGAATTATGAATCATGAATTGAATCATGAATCATGAATTGAATCATGAATCATGATTTGAATCATGAATTGAATCATGAATCATGAATTGAATCATGAATCATGAATCATGAATCATAATTCATAAATTGAATCATGAATCATGAATTGAGTAATGAATCAGGAATCATTAATCGAATCATGAATCATGAATCATGAATTTAATCATGAATCACGAATCATGAATCATGAATCATGAATCATAAATCGAATCATGAATCATGAATTGAATAATGAATCATGAATTATGATTCATGAATTGAATCATGAATCATGAATCAGGAATCGAATCATGAATCATGAATCAAGAATCATAAATCAAATCATGAATCATGAATTGAATCATGAATCATGAATCAAATCATGAATCATGAATCGAATCATGAATCATTAATCGTGAATTAAATCATGAATCATGAATCATTAATCGAATCATGAATCATGAATCATGAATTATGAATTGAATCATGAATCATGAATTATGAATCATAAATTGAATCTTGAATCATGAATCATTAATCGAATCATGAATCATGAATCATGAATCATGAATTATGAATTGAATCATGAATCATGAATTATGAATCATGAATTGACACATGAATCATGAATCATGAATCATGAATCATGAATTAAATCATAAATTGAATCATGAATCATGAACCATGAATTGAATCATGAATCATGAATTGAAGCATGAATCATGAATCATGAATTTTATCATGAATCATGAATTATGAATCATGAATTGAATCATGAATCATGAATTGAATCATGAATCATGAATCATGAATTAAATCATAAATTGAATCATAAATCATGAACCATGAATTGAATCATGAATCATGAATTGAAGCATGAATCATGAATCATGAATTTAATCATGAATCATGAATCATGAATCATGAATTATGAATTGAATCATGAATTATGAATTATGAATCATAAATTGAATCTTGAATCATGAATCATTAATCGAATCATGAATCATGAATCATGAATCATGAATTATGAATTGAATCATGAATCATGAATTATGAATCATGAATTGACACATGAATCATGAATCATGAATCATGAATCATGAATTAAATCATAAATTGAATCATGAATCATGAACCATGAATTGAATTATGAATCATGAATTGAAGCATGAATCATGAATCATGAATTATGAATCATGAATTGAATCATGAATCATGAATTGAATCATGAATTGAATCATGAATCATGAATCATGAATTATGAATCATGAATTGAATCATGAATCATGAATCACGAATCATGAATCATGAATCATGAATCATGAATCATGAATTATGAATCGAATCATGAATCATGAATCATAAATTAAATCATGAATCATGAATCGAATCATGAATCATGAATTGAATCATGAATTGAATCATGAATTATTAATCGAATCATGAATCATGAATCATGAATTGAATCATGAATCATGAATTGAATCATGAATCATGAATTGAATCATGAATTATGAATCATGAATTGAATCTTGAATCATGAATTGAATCATGAATCATGAATCATGAATTAAATCATAAATCATGAATCATGAATTGAATCATGAATCATAAATCATGAATCAAATCATAAATCATGAATCGAATCATGAATCATGAATTGAATCATGAATCATGAATCATGAATTGAGTCATGAATCAGGAATCATGAATGGAATCATGAATCATGAATTGAATCATGAATCATGAATCATGAATTAAATCATGAATCATGAATTGAATCATGAATCATGAATCATGAATTAAATCATGAATCATGAATCATGAATTGAATCATGAATCATGAATCATGAATTGAATCATGAATCATGAATCATGAATCGAATCATGTATCATGAATTGAATCATGAATCATGAATCAAATCATGAATCATGAATTGAATCATGAATTAAAATCATGAATCATGAATTGAATCATGAATCATGAATTATAAATCGAATCATGAATCATGAATTGTATCATGAATCATGAATTGAATCATGAATTGAATCATGAATTGAATCATGAATCATGAATTGAATCATGAATCATGAATTATAAATCGAATCATGAATCATGAATTGAATCATGAATCATGAATTATAAATCGAATCATGAATCATGAATTGAATCATGAATCATGAATCATGAATTAAATCATAAATCATGAATCATGAATTGAATCATGATTCATAAATCATGAATCGAATCATAAATCATGAATCAAGAATCATGAATCGAATCATGAATCATGAATTGAATCATGAATCATGAATCATGAATCATGAATCGAATCATGAATCATGAATAGAATCATGAATCAAATCATGAATCATGAATTGAATCATGAATTAAAATCATGAATTGTATCACGAATCATGAATTGAATCATGAATCAAATCATTAATTGAGTCATGATTCATGAATTGAATTATGAATCATGAATTGAATCATGAATTATAAATTGAATCATAAATCACGAATCATGAATCATGAATTGAATCATGAATCATGAATCAAATCATGAATCATGAATTGAATCATGAATTTAATCATGAATCATGAATCGAATCATGAATCATGAATCGAATCAAGAATCATGAATCATGAATTGAATCATGAATCATGAATTGAATCATGAATCATGAATCATGAATTGAATCATGAATCATGAATCATGAATTAAATTATGAATCATAAATCATGAATCGAATCATGAATCATGAATTGAATCATGAATCATGAATCATGAATTGAATCATGATTTGAATCATGAATCATGAATCATGAATCATGAATCAAGAATCATAAATCGAATCATGAATCATGAATTGAATCATGAATCAGGAATCATGAATCGAATCATGAATCATGAATCATGAATTGAATCATGAATCATGAATCGAATCATGAATCATGAATCGAATCATGAATCATGAATCATGAATTGAATCATGAATCATGAATTGAATCATGAATCATGAATCATAAATCGAATCATGAATCATGAATTGAATCATGAATCGAATCATGAATTGGGTCTTGAATCATGAATTGAATCATGAATCATGAATCATGAATTATGAATCATGAATTGAATCATGAATCATGAATCATGAATCATGAATTGAATCATGAATCATGAATTATGAATCATGAATTGAATCATGAATTGAATCATGAATTGAATCATGAATCATGAATCATGAATCATGAATTATGAATCATGAATTGAATTTATGAATCATGAATTGAATCATGAATCATGATTTGAATCATGAATTGAATCATGAATCATGAATTGAATCATGAATCATGAATCATGAATCATAATTCATAAATTGAATCATGAATCATGAATTGAGTAATGAATCAGGAATCATTAATCGAATCATGAATCATGAATCATGAATTTAATCATGAATCACGAATCATGAATCATGAATCATGAATCATAAATTGAATCATGAATCATGAATCATGAATTAAATCTTGAATCATGAATCATGATTTAAATCATGAATCATGAATTGAATCATGAATCATAAATCGAATCATGAATCATGAATTGAATCATGAATCATGAATCAGGAATCGAATCATGAATCATGAATCAAGAATCATAAAGCGAATCATTAATCATGAATTGAATCATGAATCATGAATCAAATCATGAATCATGAATCAAATCATGAATCATGAATCGAATCATGAATAATTAATCGTGAATTAAATCATGAATCATGAATCATTAATCGAATCATGAATCATGAATCATGAATTATGAATTGAATCATAAATCATGAGTTATGAATCATGAATTGAATCATGAATCATGAATTGAATCATAAATTGAATAATGAATCATGAATCATGAATTATGAATTGAATCATGAATCATGAATTATGAATCATAAATTGAATCTTGAATCATGAATCATTAATCGAATCATGAATCATGAATCATGAATTATGAATTGAATCATGAATCATGAATTATGAATCATGAATTGACACATGAATCATGAATCATGAATCATGAATCATGAATCATGACTTAAATCATAAATTGAATCATGAATCATGAACCATGAATTGAATCATGAATCATGAATTGAATCATGAATCATGAATCACGAATCATGAATCATGAATCATGAATCATGAACCATGAATTGAATCATGAATCATGAATTTAATCATGAATCATGAATTATGAATCATGTATTGAATCATGAATCATGAATTGAATCATGAATCATGAATCACGAATCATGAATCATGAATCATGAATTATGAATCGAATCATGAATCATGAATCATGAATTGAATCATGAATCATGAATCATGAATTGAATCATGAATCATGAATTGAATCATGAATTGAATCATGAATTATGAATCGAATCATGAATCATGAATCATGAATTGAATCATGAATCATGAATTATGAATCATGAATCATGAATTATGAATCATGAATCGATTTATGAATCATTAATCATGAATCATGAATTGAATCATGAATCATGAATCATAAATTGAATCTCGAATCATGATCTGAATCATGAATTGAATCATAAATCGAATCATGAATCATGAATCATGAATTGAATCATAAATCATGAATCATGAATTGAATCACGAATCATAAATCATGAATCGAATCATAAAACATGAATCAAGAATCATGAATCGAATCATGAACCATGAATTGAATCATGAATCATGAATCATGAATTGAGTCATTAATCATGAATCATGAATCATGAATTGAATCAGGATTCGAATCATGAATTGAATGATGGATCATGAATTGAATGATGAATCATGAATCTTGAATCATGAATCATGAATTGAATCATGAATCATGAATCATGAATTGAATTATAAATCATGAATCATGAATTATGAATCATGAATTTAAACATGAATCATGAATTATGAATCATGAATCGATTTATGAATCATTAATCATGAATTGAATCATGAATCATGAATCATAAATTGAATCTCGAATCATGATCTGAATCATGAATTGAATAATGAATTGGGTCATGAATCATGAATTGAATCATGAATCGAATCATGAATCATGAATCATGAATTGAATCATAAATCATGGATCATGAATTGAATCATGAATAATGAATCGAATCATGAATCATGAATCGAATCATGAATCATAAATCATGAATCAAATCATAAATCATGAATCATGAATTATGAATCATGAATTTAATCATGAATCATGAATTATGAATCAAGAATCGATTTATGAATCATTAATCATGAATCATGAATCATGAATTGAATCATGAATCATGAATCATAAATTGAATCTCGAATCATGATCTGAATCATGAATTGAATCATGAATTGAGTCATTAATCATGAATCATGAATCAAATCATGAATCATGAATTGAATCATGAATCATGAATCGAATCATGAATCATGAATTGAATCACGAATTAAAATCATGAATTGTATCATGAATCATGAATTGAATCATGAATTGAAACATGAATCATGAATTGAATCATAAATCATGAATCATAAATCGAATCATGAATCATGAATTGAATCATGAATCGAATCATTAATTGAGTCATGAATCATAAATTGAATCATGAATCATGAATTGAATCATGAATTATGAATTATGAATTGCATCATTAATCATGAATCATGAATTGAATCATGAATCATAAATCATGAATCATGAATCATGAATTGAATCATTAATCATGAATCATGAATTGAATCATGAATCATGAATCATGAATCATGAATTGAATCATGAATCATAAATTGAATCATAAATCATGA
>NW_027447329.1:0-33296 GCF_038048845.1 Mixophyes fleayi | reverse complement strand
TATGAATCATGAATTGAATCATAAATCATGAATCATGAATTGAATCATGAATCATGAATTGAATCATGAATCATGAATCATGAATTGAATCATTAATCATGAATCATGAATCATGAATTGAATCATGAATCATGAATTGAATCTTGAATCATGAATCATGAATCATGAATTATGAATTAAATCATGAATCATGAATCATGAATTATGAATTAAATCATGAATCATGAATCATGAATCATGAATCGAATCATGAATCATGAATCGAATCATGAATCATGAATCATGAATTATGAATTAAATCATGAATCATGAATCATGAATCATGAATCATGAATTGAATTATAAATCATGAATCATGAATCATGAATCGAATCATGAATCATGAATCATAAATTAAATCATGAATCATGAATCGAATCATAAATCATGAATCATGAATCATGAATCATGAATCATGAATTGAATCATGAATCATGAATCAAATCATGAATCATGAATCATGAATTATGAATCATGAATTGAATCATGAATCATGAATTATGAATCATGAATTGAATCATGAATCATGAATCATGAATCATGAATCATGAATTGAATCATAAATCATGAATCATGAATCATGAATTGAATCATAAATTATGAATCATGAATCATGAATCATGAATCATGAATTGAATCATGAATCATGAATTACGCATCATGAATTGAATCATGATTCATGAATCATGAATTGAATCATGAATCATGAATCATAAATCGAATCATGAATCATGAATTGAATCATGAATCTTGAATCATGAATCATGAATTTAATCATGAATCATGGATTGAATCATGAATCATGAATCATGAATCATGAATTGAATCATAAATCATGATTCATGAATCATGAATCATGAATTGAATCATGAATCTTGAATCATGAATCATGAATTGAATCATGAATCATGAATCGAATCATAAATTATGAATCATGAATCATGAATCATGAATTGAATCATGAATCATGAATCAAATCATGAATCATGAATCATGAATTATGAATCATGAATTGAATCATGAATCATGAATTATGAATCATGAATTGAATCATGAATTATGAATCATGAATCATGAATCATGAATTGAATCATAAATTATGAATCATGAATCGAATCATGAATCATGAATCATGAATCATGAATCATGAATTGAATCATAAATCATGAATCATGAATTGAATCATGAATCATGAATCATGAATCGAATCATGAATCATGAATTGAATCATGAATCATGAATCATGAATTGAATCATTAATCATGAATCATGAATCATGAATTGAATCATGAATCATGAATTGAATCTTGAATCATGAATCATGAATCATGAATTATGAATTAAATCATGAATCATGAATCATGAATTATGAATTAAATCATGAATCATGAATCATGAATCATGAATCGAATCATGAATCATGAATCGAATCATGAATCATGAATCATGAATTATGAATTAAATCATGAATCATGAATCATGAATCATGAATCATGAATTGAATCATGAATCATGAATCATGAATCATGAATCGAATCATGAATCATGAATCATAAATTAAATCATGAATCATGAATCGAATCATAAATCATGAATCATGAATCATGAATCATGAATCATGAATTGAATCATGAATCATGAATCAAATCATGAATCATGAATCATGAATTATGAATCATGAATTGAATCATGAATCATGAATTATGAATCATGAATTGAATCATGAATCATGAATCATGAATCATGAATCATGAATTGAATCATAAATCATGAATCATGAATCATGAATTGAATCATAAATTATGAATCATGAATCATGAATCATGAATTGAATCATGAATCATGAATTACGCATCATGAATTGAATCATGATTCATGAATCATGAATTGAATCATGAATCATGAATCATAAATCGAATCATGAATCATGAATTGAATCATGAATCTTGAATCATGAATCTTGAATTTAATCATGAATCATGAATTGAATCATGAATCATGAATCATGAATCATGAATTGAATCATAAATCATGATTCATGAATCATGAATCATGAATTGAATCATGAATCTTGAATCATGAATCATGAATTGAATCATGAATCATGAATCATGAATCATGAATTGAATCATAAATCATGAATCATGAATCGAATCATAAATCATGATTCATGAATCATGAATCATGAATTGAATCATGAATCATGAATCGAATCATGAATCATGAATCATTTATCATGAATTAAATCATGAATCATGAATCATGAATTGAATCATGAATCATGAATCATTAATTGAATCATGAATCATGAATCGAATCATAAATCATGAATCATGAATCATGAATCATGAATTGAATCATGAATCATGAATCAAATCATGAATCATGAATCATGAATTATGAATCATGAATTGAATCATGAATCATGAATTATGAATCATGAATTGAATCATGAATCATGAATCATGAATCATGAATCATGAATCGAATCATGAATCATGAATTGAATCATGAATCATGAATCATGAATCATGAATTGAATCATGAATCATGAATTAAATCATGAATCATGAATCATGAATCGAATCATGAATCATGAATCGAATCATGAATCATTAATCATGAATCATGAATCATTAATCATTAATCATGAATTAAATTATGAATCATGAATCATAATTTGAATCATGAATCATGAATCATTAATTGAATCATGAATCATGAATCTAATCATAAATTATTAATCATGAATCATGAATTGAATCATGAATCATGAATCAAATCATGAATCATGAATCATGAATTATGAATCATGAATTGAATCATGAATCATGAATTATGAATCATGAATTGAATCATGAATTATGAATCATGAATCATGAATCATGAATTGAATCATAAATTATGAATCATGAATCGAATCATGAATCATGAATCATGAATCATGAATTGAATCATAAATCATGAATTGAATCATGAATCATGAATCATGAATCGAATCATGAATCATGAATCATGAATCATGAATTGAATCATGAATCATGAATTGAATCTTGAATCATGAATCATGAATCATGAATTATGAATTAAATCATGAATCATGAATCATGAATTATGAATTAAATCATGAATCATGAATCATGAATCATGAATCGAATCATGAATCATGAATCGAATCATGAATCATGAGTCATGAATTATGAATTAAATCATGAATCATGAATCATGAATCATGAATCATGAATTGAATCATGAATCATGAATCATGAATCATGAATCGAATCATGAATCATGAATCATAAATTAAATCATGAATCATGAATCATTAATCATGAATTAAATCATGAATCATGAATCATAAATCGAATCATGAATCAGTAATCATGAATCATGAATCATGAATCGAATCATGAATCATGAATCATGAATCATAAATCATGAATCATGAATCATGAATCATTAATCATGAATTAAATCATGAATCATGAATCATGAATTGAATCATGAATCATGAATCATTAATTGAATCATGAATTGAATCATAAATCATGAATCATGAATCATGAATTGAATCATCAATCATGAATCAAATCATGAATCATGAATCATGAATTATGAATCATGAATTGAATCATGAATCATGAATCATGAATCATGAATCATGAATTGAATCATAAATCATGAATCATGAATTGAATCATGAATCATGAATCATGAATCGAATCATGAATCATGAATTGAATCATGAATCATGAATCATGAATTGAATCATTAATCATGAATCATGAATTGAATCATGAATCATGAATTGAATCTTGAATCATGAATCATGAATCATGAATTATGAATTAAATCATGAATCATGAATCATGAATCGAATCATGAATCATTAATCATGAATCATGAATCATTAATCATTAATCATGAATTAAATCATGAATCATGAATCATGAATTGAATCATGAATCATGAATCGAATCATGAATCATGAATCGAATCATGAATCATTAATCATGAATCATGAATCATTAATCATGAATTAAATCATGAATCATGAATCATGAATTGAATCATGAATCATGAATCATGAATCATGAATCGAATCATGAATCATGAATCGTTAATCATTAATCATGAATTAAATCATGAATCATGAATCATGAATTGAATCATAAATCATGAATCATGAATTGAATCATGAATCATGAATCGAATCATGAATCATGAATTGAATCATGAATCATGAATCATGAATTGAATCATTAATCATGAATTGAATCTTGAATCATGAATCATGAATCATGAATTATGAATTAAATCATGAATCATGAATCATGAATCATGAATCGAATCATGAATCATGAATCGAATCATGAATCATGAATCGAATCATGAATCATTAATCATGAAATCATCATGAATCATCATTAATCATTAATCATGAATTAAATCATGAATCATGAATCATTAATTGAATCATGAATCATGAATTGAATCATAAATCATGAATCATGAATCATGAATTGAATCATGAATCATGATTCAAATCATGAATCATGAATCATGAATTATGAATCATGAATTGAATCATGAATCATGAATCATGAATTGAATCATAAATCATGAATCATGAATTGAATCATGAATCATGAATCATGAATCGAGTCATGAATCATGAATTGAATCATGAATCATGAATCATGAATTGAATCATTAATCATGAATCATGAATTGAATCATGAATCATGAATTGAATCATGAATCATGAATCATTAATCATGAATTATGAATTAAATCATGAATCATGAATCATGAATCATGAATCATGAATCAAATCATGAATCATGAATCGAATCATGAATCATGAATCGAATCATGAATCATTAATCATGAATCATGAATCATTAATCATTAATCATGAATTAAATCATGAATCATGAATCATGAATTGAATCATGAATCATGAATCATGAATCATGAATCGAATCATGAATCATGAATCGTTAATCATTAATCATGAATTAAATCATGAATCATGAATCATGAATTGAATCATTAATCATGAATCATTAATTGAATCATGAATCATGAATCGAATCATAAATCATGAATCATGAATTGAATCATGAATCATGAATCATTAATTGAATCATGAATCATGAATCGAATCATAAATCATGAATCATGAATCATGAATCATGAATCATGAATTGAATCATGAATCATGAATCAAATCATGAATCATGAATCATGAATTATGAATCATGAATTGAATCATGAATCATGAATCATGAATTGAATCATGAATCATGAATTGAATCTTGAATCATGAATCATGAATCATGAATTATGAATTAAATCATGAATCATGAATCATGAATCATGAATCATGAATCGAATCATGAATCATGAATCGAATCATGAATCATGAATCAAATCATGAATCATTAATCATGAATCATGAATCATTAATCATTAATCATGAATTAAATCATGAATCATGAATCATTAATTGAATCATGAATCATGAATTGAATCATAAATCATGAATCATGAATCATGAATTGAATCATGAATCATGATTCAAATCATGAATCATGAATCATGAATTATGAATCATGAATTGAATCATGAATCATGAATCATGAATCATGAATTGAATCATAAATCATGAATCATGAATTGAATCATGAATCATGAATCATGAATCGAGTCATGAATCATGAATTGAATCATGAATCATGAATCATGAATTGAATCATTAATCATGAATCATGAATCATGAATTGAATCATGAATCATGAATTGAATCATGAATCATGAATCATTAATCATGAATTATGAATTAAATCATGAATCATGAATCATGAATCATGAGTCATGAATCAAATCATGAATCATGAATCGAATCATGAATCATGAATCGAATCATGAATCATTAATCATGAATCATGAATCATTAATCATTAATCATGAATTAAATCATGAATCATGAATTAAATCATGAATCATGAATCATGAATTGAATCATGAATCATGAATCATGAATCATGAATCGAATCATGAATCATGAATCGAATCATGAATCATTAATCATGAATCATGAATCATTAATCATTAATCATGAATTAAATCATGAATCATGAATCATGAATTGAATCATGAATCATGAATCATGAATCATGAATCGAATCATGAATCATGAATCGTTAATCATTAATCATGAATTAAATCATGAATCATGAATCATGAATTGAATCATTAATCATGAATCATTAATTGAATCATGAATCATGAATCGAATCATAAATCATGAATCATGAATTGAATCATGAATCATGAATCATTAATTGAATCATGAATCATGAATCGAATCATAAATCATGAATCATGAATCATGAATCATGAATCATGAATTGAATCATGAATCATGAATCAAATCATGAATCATGAATCATGAATTATGAATCATGAATTGAATCATGAATCATGAATTATGAATCATGAATTGAATCATGAATCATGAATCATGAATCATGAATCATGAATTGAATCATAAATCATGAATCATGAATCATGAATTGAATCATAAATTATGAATCATGAATCATGAATCATGAATTGAATCATGAATCATGAATTATGCATCATGAATTGAATCATGATTCATGAATCATGAATTGAATCATGAATCATGAATCATAAATCGAATCATGAATCATGAATTGAATCATGAATCTTGAATCATGAATCATGAATTTAATCATGAATCATGAATCGAATCATGAATCATGAATCATGTATCATGAATTGAATTATAAATCATGATTCATGAATCATGAATCATGAATTGAATCATGAATCTTGAATCATGAATCATAAATTGAATCATGAATCATGAATCATGAATTGAATCATAAATCATGAATCATGAATAGAATCATAAATCATGATTCATGAATCATGAATCATGAATTGAATCATGAATCATGAATCGAATCATGAATCATGAATCATTAATCATTAATCATGAATTAAATCATGAATCATGAATTGAATCATGAATCATGAATCATTAATTGAATCATGAATCATGAATCGAATCATAAATCATGAATCATGAATCATGAATCATGAATCATGAATTGAATCATGAATCATGAATCAAATCATGAATCATGAATTATGAATCATGAATTGAATCATGAATCATGAATTATGCATCATGAATTGAATCATGATTCATGAATCATGAATTGAATCATGAATCATGAATCATAAATCGAATCATGAATCATGAATTGAATCATGAATCTTGAATCATGTATCATGAATTGAATCATAAATCATGATTCATGAATCATGAATCATGAATTGAATCATGAATCTTGAATCATGAATCATGAATTGAATCATGAATCATGAATCATGAATCATGAATTGAATCATAAATCATGAATCATGAATAGAATCATAAATCATGATTCATGAATCATGAATCATGAATTGAATCATGAATCATGAATCGAATCATGAATCATGAATCATTAATCATTAATCATGAATTAAATCATGAATCATGAATTGAATCATGAATCATGAATCATTAATTGAATCATGAATCATGAATCGAATCATAAATCATGAATCATGAATCATGAATCATGAATCATGAATTGAATCATGAATCATGAATCAAATCATGAATCATGAATCATGAATTATGAATCATGAATTGAATCATGAATCATGAATTATGAATCATGAATTGAATCATGAATCATGAATCATGAATCATGAATTGAATCATAAATCATGAATCATGAATTATGAATCATGAATTGAATCATGAATCAAATCATGAATCATGAATCATGAATTATGAATCATGAATTGAATCATGAATCATGAATTATGAATCATGAATTGAATCATGATTATCATGAATCATGAATCATGAATCATGAATTGAATCATAAATTATGAATCATGAATCATGAATCATGAATCATGAATTGAATCATGAATCATGAATTATGCATCATGAATTGAATCATGATTCATGAATCTTGAATTGAATCATGAATTATGAATCATAAATCGAATCATGAATCATGAATTGAATCATGAATCTTGAATCATGAATCATGAATTTAATCATGAATCATGAATCGAATCATGAATCATTAATCATGAATCATGAATCATTAATCATTAATCATGAATTAAATCATGAATCATGAATCATTAATTGAATCATGAATCATGAATTGAATCATAAATCATGAATCATGAATCATGAATTGAATCATGAATCATGATTCAAATCATGAATCATGAATCATGAATTATGAATCATGAATTGAATCATGAATCATGAATCATGAATCATGAATTGAATCATAAATCATGAATCATGAATTGAATCATGAATCATGAATCATGAATCGAGTCATGAATCATGAATTGAATCATGAATCATGAATCATGAATCGAGTCATGAATCATGAATTGAATCATAAATCATGAATCATGAATTGAATCATTAATCATGAATCATGATTCATGAATTGAATCATGAATCATGAATTGAATCTTGAATCATGAATCATTAATCATGAATTATGAATTAAATCATGAATCATGAATCATGAATCATGAATCGAATCATGAATCATGAATCGAATCATGAATCATGAATCGAATCATGAATCATTAATCATGAATCATGAATCATTAATCATTAATCATGAATTAAATCATGAATCATGAATCATGAATTGAATCATGAATCATGAATCATGAATCGAATCATGAATCATGAATCGTTAATCATTAATCATGAATTAAATCATGAATCATGAATCATGAATTGAATCATGAATCATGAATCATTAATTGAATCATGAATCATGAATCGAATCATAAATCATGAATCATGAATCATGAATCATGAATCATGAATTGAATCATGAATCATGAATCGAATCATGAATCATGAATCATTAATCATTAATCATGAATTAAATCATGAATCATGAATCATGAATTGAATCATGAATCATGAATCATTAATTGAATCATGAATCTAATCATAAATCATGAATCATGAATCATGAATCATGAATCATGAATTGAATCATGAATCATGAATCAAATCATGAATCATGAATCATGAATTATGAATCATGAATTGAATCATGAATCATGAATTATGAATCATGAATTGAATCATGAATCATGAATCATGAATTATGAATCATGAATTGAATTATAAATCATGAATCATGAATCATGAATTGAATCATGAATCATGAATTATGCATCATGAATTGAATCATGATTCATGAATCATGAATTGAATCATGAATCATGAATCATAAATCGAATCATGAATCATGAATTGAATCATGAATCTTGAATCATGAATCATGAATTTAATCATGAATCATGATTTGAATCATGAATCATGAATCATGAATCATTAATTGAATCATAAATCATGATTCATGAATCATGAATCATGAATTGAATCATGAATCATGAATCGGAATCATGAATCATTAATCATTAATCATTAATCATGAATTAAATCATGAATCATGAATCATGAATTGAATCATGAATCATGAATCATTAATTGAATCATGAATCATGAATCAAATCATAAATCATGAATCATGAATCATGAATCATGAATCATGAATCATGAATTGAATCATGAATCATGAATCAAATCATGAATCATGAATTATGAATCATGAATTGAATCATGAATAATGAATTATGAATCATGAATTGAATCATGAATCATGAATCATGAATCATGAATCATGAATTGAATCATGAATCATGAATCATGAATCATGAATCATGAATCATGAATTGAATCATAAATTATGAATCATGAATCATGAATCATGAATTGAATCATGAATCATGAATTATGCATCATGAATTGAATCATGATTCATGAATCATGAATTGAATCATGAATCATGAATCATAAATCGAATCATGAATCATGAATTGAATCATGAATCTTGAATCATGAATCATGAATTTAATCATGAATCATGAATTGAATCATGAATCATGAATCATGAATCATGAATTGAATCATAAATCATGATTCATGAATCATGAATCATGAATCATGAATCATGAATTGAATCATAAATCATGAATCATGAATCGAATCATAAATCATGATTCATGAATCATGAATCATGAATTGAATCATGAATCATGAATCATGAATCATGAATTGAATCATGAATCGAATCATGAATCATGAATCATGAATCATGAATCATTAATCATGAATTAAATCATGAATCATGAATCATGAATTGAATCATGAATCATGAATTGAATCATAAATCATGAATCATGATTCATGAATTGAATCATGAATCATGATTCAAATCATGAATCATGAATCATGAATTATGAATCATGAATAGAATCATGAATCATGAATCATGAATCATGAATCATGAATTGAATCATGAATCATGAATCATGAATCATGAATCATGAATCATGAATCATGAATTGAATCATAAATTATGAATCATGAATCATGAATCATGAATTGAATCATGAATCATGAATTATGCATCATGAATTGAATCATGATTCATGAATCATGAATTGAATCATGAATCATGAATCATAAATCGAATCATGAATCATGAATTGAATCATGAATCTTGAATCATGAATCATGAATTTAATCATGAATCATGAATTGAATCATGAATCATGAATCATGAATCATGAATTGAATCATAAATCATGATTCATGAATCATGAATCATGAATTGAATCATGAATCATGAATCATGAATTGAATCATGAATCATGAATCATGAATCCTGAATTGAATCATAAATCATGAATCATGAATTGAATCATAAATCATGAATCATGAATTGAATCATGAATCATGAATCATGAATCGAGTCATGAATCATGAATTGAATCATGAATCATGAATCATGAATTGAATCATTAATCATGAATCATGAATCATGAATTGAATCATGAATCATGAATTGAATCTTGAATCATGAATCATTAATCATGAATTATGAATTAAATCATGAATCATGAATCATGAATCATGAATCATGAATCGAATCATGAATCATGAATCGAATCATGAATCATTAATCATGAATCATGAATCATTAATCATTAATCATGAATTAAATCATGAATCATGAATTGAATCATGAATCATGAATCATGAATCGAATCATGAATCATGAATCGTTAATCATTAATCATGAATTAAATCATGAATCATGAATCATGAATTGAATCATGAATCATGAATCATTAATTGAATCATGAATCATGAATCGAATCATAAATCATGAATCATGAATCATGAATCATGAATCATGAATTGAATCATGAATCATGAATCGAATCATGAATCATTAATCATTAATCATGAATTAAATCATGAATCATGAATCATGAATTGAATCATGAATCATGAATCATTAATTGAATCATGAATCATGAATCGAATCATAAATCATGAATCATGAATCATGAATCATGAATCATGAATTGAATCATGAATCATGAATCAAATCATGAATCATGAATCATGAATTATGAATTGAATCATGAATCATGAATTGAATCATAAATCATGAATCATTAATCATGAATTATGAATTAAATCATGAATCATGAATCATGAATCATGAATCATGAATCATGAATCAAATCATGAATCATGAATCTAATCATGAATCATGAATCATTAATCATGAATCATGAATCATTAATCATTAATCATGAATTAAATCATGAATCATGAATCATGAATTGAATAATGAATCATGAATCATGAATCGAATCATGAATCATGAATCAAATCATGAATCATTAATCATGAATCATGAATCATTAATCATTAATCATGAATTAAATCATGAATCATGAATCATGAATTGAATCATGAATCATGAATCATGAATCATGAATTAAATCATGAATCATGAATCATAAATCGAATCATGAATCAGTAATCATGAATCATGAATCATGAATCGAATCATGAATCATGAATCATAAATCATGAATCATGAATCATGAATTGAATCATGAATCATGAATCATGAATCGAATCATGAATCATGAATTGAATCATGAATCATGAATCATGAATTGAATCATGAATCATGAATTAAATCATGAATCATGAATCATGAATCATGAATCGAATCATGAATCATGAATCGAATCATGAATCATTAATCATGAATCATGAATCATTAATCATTAATCATGAATTAAATCATGAATCATGAATCATGAATTGAATCATGAATCATGAATCATTAATTGAATCATGAATCATGAATCGAATCATAAATCATGAATCATGAATCATGAATCATGAATCATGAATTGAATCATGAATCATGAATCAAATCATGAATCATGAATCATGAATTATGAATTGAATCATGAATCATGAATTGAATCATGAATCATGAATCATTAATCATGAATTATGAATTAAATCATGAATCATGAATCATGAATCATGAATCATGAATCATGAATCAAATCATGAATCATGAATCTAATCATGAATCATGAATCATTAATCATGAATCATGAATCATTAATCATTAATCATGAATTAAATCATGAATCATGAATCATGAATTGAATAATGAATCATGAATCATGAATCGAATCATGAATCATGAATCAAATCATGAATCATTAATCATGAATCATGAATCATTAATCATTAATCATGAATTAAATCATGAATCATGAATCATGAATTGAATCATGAATCATGAATCATGAATCATGAATTAAATCATGAATCATGAATCATAAATCGAATCATGAATCAGTAATCATGAATCATGAATCATGAATCGAATCATGAATCATGAATCATAAATCATGAATCATGAATCATGAATTGAATCATGAATCATGAATCATGAATCGAATCATGAATCATGAATTGAATCATGAATCATGAATCATGAATCATGAATTGAATCATGAATCATGAATTAAATCATGAATCATGAATCATGAATCATGAATCGAATCATGAATCATGAATCGAATCATGAATCATTAATCATGAATCATGAATCATTAATCATTAATCATGAATTAAATCATGAATCATGAATCATAATTTGAATCATGAATCATGAATCATGAATCATTAATCATTAATCATGAATTAAATCATGAATCATGAATCATAATTTGAATCATGAATCATGAATCATTAATTGAATCATGAATTATGAATCGAATCATAAATTATGAATCATGAATCATGAATCATGAATCATGAATTGAATCATGAATCATGAATCAAATCATGAATCATGAATCATGAATTATGAATCATGAATTGAATCATGAATCATGAATCATGAATCATGAATTGAATCATAAATTATGAATCATGAATCGAATCATGAATCATGAATCATGAATCATGAATCATGATTGAATCATAAATCATGAATCATGAATTGAATCATGAATCATGAATCATGAATCGAATCATGAATCATGAATTGAATCATGAATCATGAATCATGAATTGAATCATTAATCATGAATCATGAATCATGAATTGAATCATGAATCATGAATTAAATCTTGAATCATGAATCATGAATCATGAATTATGAATTAAATCATGAATCATGAATAATGAATTATGAATTAAATCATGAATCATGAATCATGAATCATGAATCGAATCATGAATCATGAATCGAATCATGAATCATGAATCATGAATCATGAATCATGAATTGAATCATGAATCATGAATCATTAATTGAATCATGAATCATGAATCGAATCATAAATCATGAATCATGAATCATGAATCATGAATCATGAATTGAATCATGAATCATGAATCAAATCATGAATCATGAATCATGAATTATGAATTGAATCATGAATCATGAATTGAATCATGAATCATGAATCATTAATCATGAATTATGAATTAAATCATGAATCATGAATCATGAATCATGAATCATGAATCATGAATCAAATCATGAATCATGAATCTAATCATGAATCATGAATCATTAATCATGAATCATGAATCATTAATCATTAATCATGAATTAAATCATGAATCATGAATCATGAATTGAATAATGAATCATGAATCATGAATCGAATCATGAATCATGAATCAAATCATGAATCATTAATCATGAATCATGAATCATTAATCATTAATCATGAATTAAATCATGAATCATGAATCATGAATTGAATCATGAATCATGAATCATGAATCATGAATTAAATCATGAATCATGAATCATAAATCGAATCATGAATCAGTAATCATGAATCATGAATCATGAATCGAATCATGAATCATGAATCATAAATCATGAATCATGAATCATGAATTGAATCATGAATCATGAATCATGAATCGAATCATGAATCATGAATTGAATCATGAATCATGAATCATGAATCATGAATTGAATCATGAATCATGAATTAAATCATGAATCATTAATCATGAATCATGAATCATTAATCATTAATCATGAATTAAATCATGAATCATGAATCATAATTTGAATCATGAATCATGAATCATGAATCATTAATCATTAATCATGAATTAAATCATGAATCATGAATCATAATTTGAATCATGAATCATGAATCATTAATTGAATCATGAATTATGAATCGAATCATAAATTATGAATCATGAATCATGAATCATGAATCATGAATTGAATCATGAATCATGAATCAAATCATGAATCATGAATCATGAATTATGAATCATGAATTGAATCATGAATCATGAATCATGAATCATGAATTGAATCATAAATTATGAATCATGAATCGAATCATGAATCATGAATCATGAATCATGAATCATGAATTGAATCATAAATCATGAATCATGAATTGAATCATGAATCATGAATCATGAATCGAATCATGAATCATGAATTGAATCATGAATCATGAATCATGAATTGAATCATTAATCATGAATCATGAATCATGAATTGAATCATGAATCATGAATTAAATCTTGAATCATGAATCATGAATCATGAATTATGAATTAAATCATGAATCATGAATAATGAATTATGAATTAAATCATGAATCATGAATCATGAATCATGAATCGAATCATGAATCATGAATCGAATCATGAATCATGAATCATGAATTATGAATTAAATCATGAATCATGAATCATGAATCATGAATCATGAATTGAATCATGAATCATGAATCATGAATCATGAATCGAATCATGAATCATGAATCATGAATTAAATCATGAATCATGAATCATAAATCGAATCATGAATCAGTAATCATGAATCATGAATCATGAATCGAATCATGAATCATGAATCATGAATCATAAATCATGAATCATGAATCATGAATCATTAATCATGAATTAAATCATGAATCATGAATCATGAATTGAATCATGAATCATGAATCATTAATTGAATCATGAATCATGAATTGAATCATAAATCATGAATCATGAATCATGAATTGAATCATGAATCATGAATCAAATCATGAATCATGAATCATGAATTATGAATCATGAAATGAATCATGAATCATGAATTGAATCATAAATCATGAATCATGAATTGAATCATGAATCATGAATCATGAATCGAATCATGAATCATGAATTGAATCATGAATCATGAATTGAATCATTAATCATGAATCATGAATCATGAATTGAATCATGAATCATGAATTGAATCTTGAATCATGAATCATGAATTATGAATTAAATCATGAATCATGAATCATGAATCGAATCATGAATCATTAATCATGAATCATGAATCATGAATCATTAATCATGAATTAAATCATGAATCATGAATCATGAATCATGAATCATGAATTGAATCATAAATTATGAATCATGAATCATGAATCATGAATTGAATCATGAATCATGAATTATGCATCATGAATTGAATCATGATTCATGAATCATGAATTGAATCATGAATCATGAATCATAAATCGAATCATGAATCATGAATTGAATCATGAATCTTGAATCATGAATCATGAATTGAATCATAAATCATGATTCATGAATCATGAATCATGAATTGAATCATGAATCATGAATCATGAATCATGAATTGAATCATGAATCATGAATCATGAATCATGAATTGAATCATAAATCATGAATCATGAATCGAATCATAAATCATGATTCATGAATCATGAATCATGAATTGAATCATGAATCATAAATCATGAATCATGAATTGAATCATGAATCATGAATCGAATCATGAATCATGAATCATGAATCATGAATCATGAATCATTAATCATGAATTAAATCATGAATCATGAATCATTAATTGAATCATGAATCATGAATTGAATCATAAATCATGAATCATGAATCATGAATTGAATCATGAATCATGATTCAAATCATGAATCATGAATCATGAATTATGAATCATGAATAGAATCATGAATCATGAATCATGAATCATGAATCATGAATTGAATCATAAATCATGAATCATGAATCATGAATCATGTATCATGAATTGAATCATAAATTATGAATCATGAATCATGAATCATGAATTGAATCATGAATCATGAATTATGCATCATGAATTGAATCATGATTCATGAATCATGAATTGAATCATGAATCATGAATCATAAATCGAATCATGAATCATGAATTGAATCATGAATCTTGAATCATGAATCATGAATTTAATCATGAATCATGAATTGAATCATGAATCATGAATCATGAATCATGAATTGAATCATAAATCATGATTCATGAATCATGAATCATGAATTGAATCATGAATCATGAATTGAATCATGAATCATGAATCATGAATCCTGAATTGAATCATAAATCATGAATCATGAATTGAATCATAAATCATGAATCATGAATTGAATCATGAATCATGAATCATGAATCGAGTCATGAATCATGAATTGAATCATGAATCATGAATCATGAATTGAATCATTAATCATGAATCATGAATCATGAATTGAATCATGAATCATGAATTGAATCTTGAATCATGAATCATTAATCATGAATTATGAATTAAATCATGAATCATGAATCATGAATCATGAATCATGAATCATGAATCATGAATCGAATCATGAATCATGAATCGAATCATGAATCATTAATCATGAATCATGAATCATTAATCATTAATCATGAATTAAATCATGAATCATGAATTGAATCATGAATCATGAATCATGAATCGAATCATGAATCATGAATCGAATCATGAATCATTAATCATGAATCATTAATCATTAATCATGAATTAAATCATGAATCATGAATCATGAATTAAATCATGAATCATGAATCATGAATCATGAATCGAATCATGAATCATGAATCGTTAATCATTAATCATGAATTAAATCATGAATCATGAATCATGAATTGAATCATGAATCATGAATCATTAATTGAATCATGAATCATGAATCGAATCATAAATCATGAATCATGAATCATGAATCATGAATCATGAATTGAATCATGAATCATGAATCGAATCATGAATCATTAATCATTAATCATGAATTAAATCATGAATCATGAATCATGAATTGAATCATGAATCATGAATCATTAATTGAATCATGAATCATGAATCGAATCATAAATCATGAATCATGAATCATGAATCATGAATCATGAATTGAATCATGAATCATGAATCAAATCATGAATCATGAATCATGAATTATGAATTGAATCATGAATCATGAATTGAATCATGAATCATGAATCATTAATCATGAATTATGAATTAAATCATGAATCATGAATCATGAATCATGAATCATGAATCAAATCATGAATCATGAATCTAATCATGAATCATGAATCATTAATCATGAATCATGAATCATTAATCATTAATCATGAATTAAATCATGAATCATGAATCATGAATTGAATAATGAATCATGAATCATGAATCGAATCATGAATCATGAATCAAATCATGAATCATTAATCATGAATCATGAATCATTAATCATTAATCATGAATTAAATCATGAATCATGAATCATGAATTGAATCATGAATCATGAATCATGAATCATGAATTAAATCATGAATCATGAATCATAAATCGAATCATGAATCAGTAATCATGAATCATGAATCGAATCATGAATCATGAATCATAAATCATGAATCATGAATCATGAATTGAATCATGAATCATGAATCATGAATCGAATCATGAATCATGAATTGAATCATGAATCATGAATCATGAATCATGAATTGAATCATGAATCATGAATTAAATCATGAATCATGAATCATGAATCATGAATCGAATCATGAATCATGGATCGAATCATGAATCATTAATCATGAATCATGAATCATTAATCATTAATCATGAATTAAATCATGAATCATGAATCATAATTTGAATCATGAATCATGAATCATGAATCATTAATCATTAATCATGAATTAAATCATGAATCATGAATCATAATTTGAATCATGAATCATGAATCATTAATTGAATCATGAATTATGAATCGAATCATAAATTATGAATCATGAATCATGAATCATGAATTGAATCATGAATCATGAATCAAATCATGAATCATGAATTATGAATCATGAATTGAATCATGAATCATGAATCATGAATCATGAATTGAATCATAAATTATGAATCATGAATCGAATCATGAATCATGAATCATGAATCATGAATCATGAATTGAATCATAAATCATGAATCATGAATTGAATCATGAATCATGAATCATGAATCGAATCATGAATCATGAATTGAATCATGAATCATGAATCATGAATTGAATCATTAATCATGAATCATGAATCATGAATTGAATCATGAATCATGAATTGAATCTTGAATCATGAATCATGAATCATGAATTATGAATTAAATCATGAATCATGAATAATGAATTATGAATTAAATCATGAATCATGAATCATGAATCATGAATCGAATCATGAATCATGAATCGAATCATGAATCATGAATCATGAATTATGAATTAAATCATGAATCATGAATCATGAATCATGAATCATGAATTGAATCATGAATCATGAATCATGAATCATGAATCGAATCATGAATCATGAATCATGAATTAAATCATGAATCATGAATCATAAATCGAATCATGAATCAGTAATCATGAATCATGATTCATGAATCATTAATCATGAATTAAATCATGAATCATGAATCATGAATTGAATCATGAATCATGAATCATGAATCATGAATCGAATCATGAATCGAATCATGAATCATTAATCATGAATCATGAATCATTAATCATTAATCATGAATTAAATCATGAATCATGAATCATGAATTGAATCATGAATCATGAATCATGAATCATGAATCGAATCATGAATCATGAATCGTTAATCATTAATCATGAATTAAATCATGAATCATGAATCATGAATTGAATCATAAATCATGAATCATGAATTGAATCATGAATCATGAATCATTAATCGAATCATGAATCATGAATTGAATCATGAATCATGAATCATGAATTGAATCATTAATCATGAATCATGAATCATGAATTGAATCATGAATCATGAATTGAATCTTGAATCATGAATCATGAATCATGAATTATGAATTAAATCATGAATCATGAATCATGAATCATGAATCATGAATCGAATCATGAATCATGAATCGAATCATGAATCATGAATCGAATCATGAATCATTAATCATGAATCATGAATCATTAATCATTAATCATGAATTAAATCATGAATCATGAATCATTAATTGAATCATGAATCATGAATTGAATCATAAATCATGAATCATGAATCATGAATTGAATCATGAATCATGATTCAAATCATGAATCATGAATCATGAATTATGAATCATGAATTGAATCATGAATCATGAATCATGAATCATGAATCATGAATTGAATCATAAATCATGAATCATGAATTGAGTCATGAATCATGAATCATGAATCGAGTCATGAATCATGAATTGAATCATGAATCATGAATCATGAATTGAATCATTAATCATGAATCATGAATCATGAATTGAATCATGAATCATGAATTGAATCATGAATCATGAATCATTAATCATGAATTATGAATTAAATCATGAATCATGAATCATGAATCATGAATCATGAATCAAATCATGAATCATGAATTGAATTATGAATCATGAATCGAATCATGAATCATTAATCATGAATCATGAATCATTAATCATTAATCATGAATTAAATTATGAATCATGAATCATGAATTGAATCATGAATCATGAATCATGAATCATGAATCGAATCATGAATCATGAATCGAATCATGAATCATTAATCATGAATCATGAATCATTAATCATTAATCATGAATTAAATCATGAATCATGAATCATGAATTGAATCATGAATCATGAATTATGAATCATGAATCATGAATCATGAATCATGAATCGAATCATGAATCATGAATCGTTAATCATTAATCATGAATTAAATCATGAATCATGAAACATGAATTGAATCATGAATCATGAATCATTAATTGAATCATGAATCATGAATCGAATCATAAATCATGAATCATGAATCATGAATCATGAATCATGAATTGAATCATAAATCATGAATCGAATCATGAATCATGAATCATTAATCATTAATCATGAATTAAATCATGAATCATGAATCATGAATTGAATCATGAATCATGAATCATTAATTGAATCATGAATCATGAATTGAATCATAAATCATGAATCATGAATCATGAATCATGAATCATGAATTGAATCATGAATCATGAATCATGAATCAAATCATGAATCATGAATCATGAATTATGAATCATGAATTGAATCATGAATCATGAATTATGAATCATGAATTGAATCATGAATCATGAATCATGAATCATGAATCATGAATTGAATCATAAATCATGAATCATGAATCATGAATCATGAATTGAATCATAAATTATGAATCATGAATCATGAATCATGAATTGAATTATGAATCATGAATTATGCATCATGAATTGAATCATGATTCATGAATCATGAATTGAATCATGAATCATGAATCATAAATCGAATCATGAATCATGAATTGAATCATGAATCATGAATCATGAATCATGAATTTAATCATGAATCATGAATTGAATCATGAATCATGAATCATGAATCATGAATTGAATCATAAATCATGATTCATGAATCATGAATCATGAATTGAATCATGAATCTTGAATCATGAATCATGAATTGAATCATGAATCATGAATCATGAATTGAATCATAAATCATGAATCATGAATCGAATCATAAATCATGATTCATGAATCATGAATCATGAATTGAATCATGAATCATGAATCGAATCATGAATCATGAATCGAATCATGAATCATGAATCATTAATCATTAATCATGAATTAAATCATGAATCATGAATCATGAATTGAATCATGAATCATGAATAATTAATTGAATCATGAATCATGAATCGAATCGTAAATCATGAATCATGAATCATGAATCATGAATTGAAGCATGAATCATGAATCAAATCATGAATCATGAATCATGAATTATGAATCATGAATTGAATCATGAATCATGAATTATGAATCATGAATTGAATCATGAATCATGAATCATGAATCATGAATCATGAATTGAATCATAAATCATGAATCATGAATCATGAATCATGAATCATGAATTGAATCATAAATCATGAATCATGAATTGAGTCATGAATCATGAATCATGAATCGAGTCATGAATCATGAATTGAATCATGAATCATGAATCATGAATTGAATCATTAATCATGAATCATGAATCATGAATTGAATCATGAATCATGAATTGAATCATGAATCATGAATCATTAATCATGAATTATGAATTAAATCATGAATCATGAATCATGAATCATGAATCATGAATCAAATCATGAATCATGAATTGAATTATGAATCATGAATCGAATCATGAATCATTAATCATGAATCATGAATCATTAATCATTAATCATGAATTAAATTATGAATCATGAATCATGAATTGAATCATGAATCATGAATCATGAATCATGAATCGAATCATGAATCATGAATCGAATCATGAATCATTAATCATGAATCATGAATCATTAATCATTAATCATGAATTAAATCATGAATCATGAATCATGAATTGAATCATGAATCATGAATCATGAATCATGAATCATGAATCATGAATCGAATCATGAATCATGAATCGTTAATCATTAATCATGAATTAAATCATGAATCATGAAACATGAATTGAATCATGAATCATGAATCATTAATTGAATCATGAATCATGAATCGAATCATAAATCATGAATCATGAATCATGAATCATGAATCATGAATTGAATCATAAATCATGAATCGAATCATGAATCATGAATCATTAATCATTAATCATGAATTAAATCATGAATCATGAATCATGAATTGAATCATGAATCATGAATCATTAATTGAATCATGAATCATGAATTGAATCATAAATCATGAATCATGAATCATGAATCATGAATCATGAATTGAATCATGAATCATGAATCATGAATCAAATCATGAATCATGAATCATGAATTATGAATCATGAATTGAATCATGAATCATGAATTATGAATCATGAATTGAATCATGAATCATGAATCATGAATCATGAATCATGAATTGAATCATAAATCATGAATCATGAATCATGAATCATGAATTGAATCATAAATTATGAATCATGAATCATGAATCATGAATTGAATCATGAATCATGAATCATAAATCGAATCATGAATCATGAATTGAATCATTGTCACTCACCGGACTGTGAGTGCTTCTTCCCGGACTATTAGGAACCGTGGACGTCCTCTATCCTGAGGGACTGCGCATGCGCAGCCCTTTCCAAACCTTCAGTGTATGTTCCTTTAACTTAATTGGCAGATCAGGCAACCTCCCTATATTAAGCACCTGTGGTCAACACCACGTTGCCTGATCTTGGAGTCTCATTCCCCATGAGTCTCTGAAGGTGTTCCTGTGTTTCCTTGTTTATTCAGCCCTGCTGATTCCTGTGGTTTCCAAACCACTTCTACCTCTGTGGTTTCCAAACCACTTCTGCTACTGTGGTTCCCATACCACTTCTACCATCTACTGTATCATCGTGACTGTGAGCTGATGCCTATCCGCTGCCTCCGTGCATTACAGGCTTCAACCACATCCACTCACCTGTTCATGATTGTGACTGCCAGCTGATTCCTACCCGCTGCCTCCGTGCACTACAGGCTTCAACCTGCAACTCGTCTGTGTTTCATCATCGTGACTGTTTGGCTGATTCCTATCCGCTGCCTCCGTGCACTACAGTCTTCAACCTGCAACTCGTCTGTGTTTCATCATCGTGACTGCTAGCTGATTCCTATCCGCTGCCTCCGTGCACTACAGTCTTCAACCTGCAACCCGTCTGTGTTTTATCGTGACTGTTTAGCTGATTCCTATCCGCTGCCTCTGTGCGCTTCAGTCTTCAGTCCTTGTCAACTCTACCGTGTTTCCTTGAGTCTGCTGCCACTATTGCTACCCGCTACTCTCCGTGATCATCTGTTCCAGTTCAACTCTGCTCCGGTGTCCCATCGTTACTGCACCTGCTGGTTGCTATTGGTTACCTCCGTGTTCCCGCAGAGACCCGCTGCTGTTACTTCTCAGCGCTACTCATCCATCTACTGCTGATCCGCTCTCCACGCCTTCCTGTGTTCCCTGCTGGTCTACCTACCTGTGCGCTGCACCTGCTAGACCCCTGCTTCACCCATCCAGGGACTTGTATCCTGCTGGCCTCCTGCCCTTCAGGTATCTCTGCACTCCTGTCTGACTGCCTTCTCCTGAACCACGGTATGCATACTTCCCATTGACTGTGCTGTGTATTGCATACCTTGCTGGACTGTGTTGGTTCTCCTCTGGAGTGTACTATCCGCTGAGTCTATTGCCATCATTGACTGTGTTATCTCATGCCGGATTACTTCAAGAGACTTTCTATATTGGCAGTGTTGTTCAGTCATTTATACATTTATATTGTGCATATTACTGTGGATCAAAGTCAAGGTGCCCGTGTATATATTGTGTTGCAGTCTCTCCCCGTGCACCTCCTCACATATATATTCAGTAGTACAACTTGCTAGTGGCAGACCACTGACTCCTGTTTACAGTTTCACCTGTTCCAGTATCCTCTCACATAGCAGTGGTACAACTTGCTAACGCAGACCACTGACTCCCCGGATACCTCCACTTGGATTCCATTCCTTCACTCAGACAGCGGTACAACTTGCTATCCGCAGACCGCTGACTCTCATCACCTCCTCGTTTCTGTTGGACATTCCTCCTCACTATAGCAGTGGTACAACTTGCTACCGCAGACCACTGACTACCTTCACGTGTCCTTTGTCCATCCAGTTCCTCGTGTATTACTACCTCCATATTGCCAGTGCTGCTAGTCATAGACTTTCCTGAGCATCTCATCATCTGCTATTTCCTGTTCCGTGATCACCCTGCTACCAGAGTACCATATTACCACCTATACTGCTCTGGTAAGCCTATCACCTGGTGATCCCTGGGTAAAGACTCCTAGTGCCCGCGACAGTAAGATCAGGCCATGACAGACCCAGATACGGAACCTACTGCTAAAGAGATGCTGCAGCATCTGGTCAGCCGTGTGGAGCAACAGGATGCTCGCCAACAGCTGTTACTTCAATGTTACCAATCGTTAACCTCCCAAGGAACATCTGGACAGACTGTTACAGCTAGTATTGAAGCTCCTGTGCTTTCCTCCGTTTCCCCAGTGCCATCCCAGGTGTCTACAGCTCCTACGCTTCACCTGCCTACTCCGTCAAAATATGACGGGGACCCCAAAACTTGTAGAGGTTTCCTTAACCAATGTTCAGTCCATTTTGAACTCCAACCTCAAAATTTTTCTACCCATCGTTCCAGAGTGGCCTATCTTATCTCATTGTTTTCTGGACAAGCCCTGGCTTGGGCCTCCCCTCTGTGGGAAAGAAACGATCCAATTCTACAAGATAGTGCCAAATTCATTTCCACGTTCCGAAGTGTGTTCGATGAACCAGGTCGTGTGACCTCCGCTGCTTCCAGCATTCTTCGTTTGCGACAAGGCTCCCATACAGTAGGACAGTATGTCATTCAATTTAGGATCTTAGCCTCTGAACTTCAGTGGAACACTGAAGCATTAGTTGCCGCCTTCTGGCAGGGGCTCTCCGATAAAATTAAAGATGCACTGACTACCCAAGAGCTTCCTTCGTCACTAGAAGATTTGATCTCTCTTTGCCATCGTGTAGACATGAGATTTCGTGAAAGAGAATCTGAGAAAACAACTTCTGCTAAAGCACCTCTTCGTTTAAACCCTCAATTTCGTCCAGTTTCATCTTCTGTGATTCCCATGGAGATAGGACGTTCCAAATTATCTTTAGAAGAGAGGAAACGAAGAGTAAAGAATAGACTCTGTATCTATTGTGCTGATTCCACACATATGCTCAGTTCTTGCCCTAAGAAATCGGGAAATGCCAGGCCCTAACTAGTTCTGGAGAGGTGAAGTTAGGGTCCCTGGAGTCCTCTCCATTGTCTATGAAATCTAAAGTCTGCGCTTTCGATGTTACGATTTCCTTTGCTACCAAATCCTTTGAGTCACAGGCATTGATTGATTCCGGAGCAGCAGGAAATTTCATTTCTAAATCACTAGTGAATCAATGGTCCCTACCAGTGATCACTTTAAAAACACCCATTACTGTGACGGCTATAGATGGATCACGTCTCATCAATGGTCTCATCACCCAGAGTACGTCTCCAGTAACCCTTCAGATTGGTGTACTACACCATGAAGAAATTTCGTTTTTAATTCTTCCTGTTACGACAAGTCCGATTGTCTTAGGCCTTCCATGGCTTCAATGTCACTCTCCCCAGATTGACTGGCGCACCCCTCAAGTTACGTCTTGGGGGCCTGAATGTCACCATCGTTGTCTCTCTCAAGTTATTCCTCTTAAAGTACAGCAATCTTCCATCTCATCTTCCTCCCCGGGACTCCCTCCGCAGTATGCTTCATTTGCCGATGTGTTTGATAAAGCTCAGTCTGAACGTCTTCCTCCTCATCGTTCTTGGGATTGTCCGATCGACCTTCTACCTGGCAAGACTCCTCCCAGGGGTCGGGTCTATCCTCTCTCGTTACCTGAAACTCAAGCCACATCTGAGTACATACAGGAGAATCTCCAGCGTGGGTTCATTCGACCTTCCACCTCTCCCGCTGGAGCTGGGTTCTTCTTCGTCAAAAAGAAGGATGGATCATTACGCCCTTGTATAGATTTTCGTGGACTCAACGCCATTACTATCAAGAATCGGTATCCCATTCCGCTGATCACTGAGCTATTTGATCGCATCAAGGGAGCTCGGATATTTACTAAGTTGGATCTTCGTGGTGCCTACAATTTAATTAGAATCCGTTCCGGTGACGAATGGAAGACCGCGTTTAACACCAGAGATGGGCATTACGAATATTTAGTAATGCCCTTCGGGCTGTGTAATGCCCCCGCGGTTTTCCAGGGTTTCATCAATGAGATCTTTCGGGACTTATTATATGTATGTGTCGTTGTCTACCTGGACGACATATTGATCTTCTCACAGGACCTGCCTTCTCATCACCAACATGTGGCAGAGGTCCTCTCCAGACTACGGAAAAACTCGTTGTTCTGTAAATTGGAAAAATGTTCATTCCAGTTACCCCAGATTCCATTCTTGGGGTATATAGTTTCCGGAGTTGGCCTGAAGATGGATCCAGACAAAGTAAATGCTGTACTACATTGGCCTCAGCCAACTACTCTTCGTGCCATCCAGCGTTTTTTAGGTTTTGCCAATTACTATAGACGCTTCATTCAAGACTTCTCATCCATTGCATCTCCCATTGTGGCCTTAACTCGGAAAGGGGCTAATACTAAGCAATGGTCATCTGAGGCTCTCCAAGCCTTTCAAATCCTCAAAGAGTCCTTCTCGTCTGCTCCCATTCTGCGACAACCTGATGTGACACTCCCCTTCTTCCTAGAAGTAGATGCCTCTAATGTGGGCTTAGGAGCTATTCTCTCCCAACGCTCGGAGCAACAAAAATTACATCCTTGTGCCTTCTACTCTCGGGGTCTTCTGCCCGCAGAGAAAAACTATACTATCGGGGACAAGGAGTTGCTGGCCATCAAAGCTGCATTAGAGGAATGGAGATACTTGTTGGAAGGAGCTCGCCATCCGGTGACGATCTTCACGGATCATAAGAACTTGTCATATTTGCAATCTGCTCAATGCTTGAACCCTCGTCAAGCAAGATGGTCTCTTTTCTTTTCCCGTTTTGAATTAATTATAACCTTCAAACCAGCTGCTAAGAACAAGAAAGCTGACGCTCTATCTCGAGCTTTTGTGACGTCCTCTGATGTAGAAGAGGTTCCCAACCATGCTATTCTAGACCCCAAATGTATTTCTCTGGCTGCTTCATCCACCAAAATGCTACCATTTGGGAAGACCCTCGTGCCTCCTACTCTGAGGAGGAAAATCCTTTCGTGGTTCCATGCCTCTCGTTTTTCTGGACACGCCGGTGAACATAAGACCTTTGAGATTCTCTCTCGTAGTTACTGGTGGCCTTCAATGAGGAGAGACGTCAAAGAGTTTATTGCTTCCTGTGATTTATGTTCTCAGTTCAAATCCTCCCGCAGAACTCCAGCAGGGTTGCTGCGACCACTACCCATTCCGTCCAAGCCTTGGACCCATATTAGTATGGATTTCGTTACTGATTTGCCACCAAGTAAGAATCACAATACTATTTGGGTAGTGGTAGACAGATTTTCGAAGATGGCTCATTTCGTCCCTCTGTCCGGTTTACCTTCCTCGTCTACTCTGGCTGAACATTTCATTAAAGAAATCTTCCGCATCCATGGATGTCCGTCTGAGATTGTGTCAGATAGAGGAGTACAATTCGTTTCCAGATTCTGGCGGGCCCTTTGTAAAACCTTGGGCATACGATTAGCACTCTCATCGTCTTACCATCCGCAATCTAACGGACAAACGGAACGAGTCAATCAAGATCTTGAGACTTTTATTAGGATGTTCTCTTCAGCCAACCAAGACAACTGGGTAGAATTGCTCCCTTGGGCTGAATTCGCCCATAACAACATGTACCATGAGTCATCATCCAAAACTCCATTCTTTGTGGTCTACGGTCACCATCCGTCTTTTCCGGAATTTCCTGCCCTCCCGCCCACCCAAGTTCCTGCTGTGGAGACTGCTTGTCAGACCTTCAAAAATATCTGGTCTCAGGTCAAAACCTGTTTAAAGAAGACATCTAACAAATATAAGTCTTTCGCAGATAAGAAGAGGCGGGCTATTCCACCACTAAAAATTGGAGATCGGGTTTGGTTATCTACCAAAAATATTCGTTTGAAGGTTCCATCTATGAAATTCGCCCCTCGTTTTATTGGTCCATATAGGATCATTCAAGTTATCAATCCAGTATGTGTTAAACTTCTTCTTCCTAAGAATCTTCGGATTTCCAATGTCTTCCATGTGTCCTTGCTCAAACCTCTCATCATCAACCGTTTCTCGACTCCTTCCTCAGCACCGCAGCCAGTTCAAGTTCATCAGGAGGAGGATTTCGAGATTACTGAGGTATTGGATGCAAAAATTTCGCGAGGAGTCCTCCGTTTCCTCGTTCATTGGAAGGGCTTTGGTCCTGAAGAGCGTTCATGGATCAAAGCTGAAGATCTTAATGCTCCTGCCCTTCTGAAGAAGTTTTATTCCAAAAATCCGGACAAGCCCGGTTCCAGGCGTTCTGTGCCCACCTTTAAAAGGGGGGGTACTGTCACTCACCGGACTGTGAGTGCTTCTTCCCGGACTATTAGGAACCGTGGACGTCCTCTATCCTGAGGGACTGCGCATGCGCAGCCCTTTCCAAACCTTCAGTGTATGTTCCTTTAACTTAATTGGCAGATCAGGCAACCTCCCTATATTAAGCACCTGTGGTCAACACCACGTTGCCTGATCTTGGAGTCTCATTCCCCATGAGTCTCTGAAGGTGTTCCTGTGTTTCCTTGTTTATTCAGCCCTGCTGATTCCTGTGGTTTCCAAACCACTTCTACCTCTGTGGTTTCCAAACCACTTCTGCTACTGTGGTTCCCATACCACTTCTACCATCTACTGTATCATCGTGACTGTGAGCTGATGCCTATCCGCTGCCTCCGTGCATTACAGGCTTCAACCACATCCACTCACCTGTTCATGATTGTGACTGCCAGCTGATTCCTACCCGCTGCCTCCGTGCACTACAGGCTTCAACCTGCAACTCGTCTGTGTTTCATCATCGTGACTGTTTGGCTGATTCCTATCCGCTGCCTCCGTGCACTACAGTCTTCAACCTGCAACTCGTCTGTGTTTCATCATCGTGACTGCTAGCTGATTCCTATCCGCTGCCTCCGTGCACTACAGTCTTCAACCTGCAACCCGTCTGTGTTTTATCGTGACTGTTTAGCTGATTCCTATCCGCTGCCTCTGTGCGCTTCAGTCTTCAGTCCTTGTCAACTCTACCGTGTTTCCTTGAGTCTGCTGCCACTATTGCTACCCGCTACTCTCCGTGATCATCTGTTCCAGTTCAACTCTGCTCCGGTGTCCCATCGTTACTGCACCTGCTGGTTGCTATTGGTTACCTCCGTGTTCCCGCAGAGACCCGCTGCTGTTACTTCTCAGCGCTACTCATCCATCTACTGCTGATCCGCTCTCCACGCCTTCCTGTGTTCCCTGCTGGTCTACCTACCTGTGCGCTGCACCTGCTAGACCCCTGCTTCACCCATCCAGGGACTTGTATCCTGCTGGCCTCCTGCCCTTCAGGTATCTCTGCACTCCTGTCTGACTGCCTTCTCCTGAACCACGGTATGCATACTTCCCATTGACTGTGCTGTGTATTGCATACCTTGCTGGACTGTGTTGGTTCTCCTCTGGAGTGTACTATCCGCTGAGTCTATTGCCATCATTGACTGTGTTATCTCATGCCGGATTACTTCAAGAGACTTTCTATATTGGCAGTGTTGTTCAGTCATTTATACATTTATATTGTGCATATTACTGTGGATCAAAGTCAAGGTGCCCGTGTATATATTGTGTTGCAGTCTCTCCCCGTGCACCTCCTCACATATATATTCAGTAGTACAACTTGCTAGTGGCAGACCACTGACTCCTGTTTACAGTTTCACCTGTTCCAGTATCCTCTCACATAGCAGTGGTACAACTTGCTAACGCAGACCACTGACTCCCCGGATACCTCCACTTGGATTCCATTCCTTCACTCAGACAGCGGTACAACTTGCTATCCGCAGACCGCTGACTCTCATCACCTCCTCGTTTCTGTTGGACATTCCTCCTCACTATAGCAGTGGTACAACTTGCTACCGCAGACCACTGACTACCTTCACGTGTCCTTTGTCCATCCAGTTCCTCGTGTATTACTACCTCCATATTGCCAGTGCTGCTAGTCATAGACTTTCCTGAGCATCTCATCATCTGCTATTTCCTGTTCCGTGATCACCCTGCTACCAGAGTACCATATTACCACCTATACTGCTCTGGTAAGCCTATCACCTGGTGATCCCTGGGTAAAGACTCCTAGTGCCCGTGACAATCATGAATCATGAATCATGAATCATGAATTTAATCATGAATCATGAATTGAATCATGAATCATGAATCATGAATCATGAATTGAATCATAAATCATGATTCATGAATCATGAATCATGAATTGAATCATGAATCTTGAATCATGAATCATGAATTGAATCATGAATCATGAATCATGAATTGAATCATAAATCATGAATCATGAATCGAATCATAAATCATGATTCATGAATCATGAATCATGAATTGAATCATGAATCATGAATCGAATCATGAATCATGAATCGAATCATGAATCATGAATCATTAATCATTAATCATGAATTAAATCATGAATCATGAATCATGAATTGAATCATGAATCATGAATAATTAATTGAATCATGAATCATGAATCGAATCGTAAATCATGAATTGAAGCATGAATCATGAATCATGAATTGAAGCATGAATCATGAATCAAATCATGAATCATGAATTATGAATCATGAATTGAATCATGAATCATGAATTATGAATCATGAATTGAATCATGAATCATGAATCATGAATCACGAATCATGAATTGAATCATAAATCATGAATCATGAATCATGAATCATGAATCATGAATTGAATCATAAATTATGAATCATGAATCATGAATCATGAATCATGAATTGAATCATGAATCATGAATTGAATCATGAATCATGAATTATGCATCATGAATTGAATCATGATTCATGAATCATGAATTGAATCATGAATCATGAATCATAAATCGAATCATGAATCATGAATTGAATCATTAATCTTGAATCATGAATCATGAATTTAATCATGAATCATGAATCGAATCATGAATCATTAATCATGAATCATGAATCATTAATCATTAATCATGAATTAAATCATGAATCATGAATCATTAATTGAATCATGAATCATGAATTGAATCATAAATCATGAATCATGAATCATTAATTGAATCATGAATCATGAATTGAATCATAAATCATGAATCATGAATTATGAATCATGAATTGAATCATGAATCATGAATCATGAATCATGAATTGAATCATAAATCATGAATCATGAATTGAATCATGAATCATGAATCATGAATCGAGTCATGAATCATGAATTGAATCATGAATCATGAATCATGAATTGAATCATGAATCATGAATTGAATCTTGAATCATGAATCATTAATCATGAATTATGAATTAAATCATGAATCATGAATCATGAATCATGAATCATGAATCGAATCATGAATCATGAATCGAATAATGAATCATGAATCGAATCATGAATCATTAATCATTAATCATGAATCATTAATCATTAATCATGAATTAAATCATGAATCATGAATCATGAATTGAATCATGAATCATGAATCATGAATCATGAATCGAATCATGAATCATGAATCGAATCATGAATCATTAATCATGAATCATGAATCATTAATCATTAATCATGAATTAAATCATGAATCATGAATCATTAATTGAATCATGAATCATGAATCATGAATCGAATCATGAATCATGAATCGTTAATCATTAATCATGAATTAAATCATGAATCATGAATCGAATCATAAATCATGAATCATGAATCATGAATTGAATCATGAATCATGAATCGAATCATAAATCATGAATCATGAATTATGAATTGAATCATGAATCATGAATCGAATCATGAATCATGAATCATTAATCATTAATCATGAATTAAATCATGAATCATGAATCATGAATTGAATCATGAATCATGAATCATTAATTGAATCATGAATCATGAATCGAATCATAAATCATGAATCATGAATCATGAATCATGAATCATGAATTGAATCATGAATCATGAATCAAATCATGAATCATGAAACATGAATTATGAATCATGAATTGAATCATGAATCATGAATTATGAATCATGAATTATGAATCATGAATTATGAATCATGAATTAAATCATGAATCATGAATTGAATCATGAATCATGAATGATTAATTGAATCATGAATCAAGAATCGAATCATAAATCATGAATCATGAATCATGAATCATGAATCATGAATTGAATCATGAATCATGAATCAAATCATGAATCATGAATCATGAATTATGAATCATGAATTCAATCATGAATCATGAATCATGATCATGAATTGAATCATAAATCATGAATCATGAATCGAATCATGAATCATGAATCGAATCATGAATCATTAATCATGAATCATGAATCATGAATCGAATCATGAATCATGAATCATGAATTGAATCATGAATCATGAATCATGAATCATGAATTGAATCAA
>NW_027447328.1:0-33326 GCF_038048845.1 Mixophyes fleayi | reverse complement strand
TTATATCAACAATGGCCTTATCTGTGTGAAGTTTGTATGTTCTCCCTGTGTTTGCGTGGGTTTCCTCCGGGTGCTGTGGTTTCCTCCCACACTCCAAAAAACATACTGTTAGGTTAATTGGCTGCTATCAAAATTGATCCTAGTCTCTCCCTCTCTGTCTGTGTGTGAGTGTGTGTCTATATTAGGGAATTTAGACTGTAAGCTCCAATAGGGTAGGGACTGATGTGAATGGGTTCTCTGTACAGCGCTGCGCTATTAGTGACACTATATAAATAAATGATAATGAGGATGATGATGATATGTGTTTACTATGCCTATACACATAGCCAGCTTCCACACTTGATTGGCAGATTAATGCATCATTAATAACAGTTGTCTAATACAGTGACACTGGTAGAGAAAACCACTATAGACATTCACATAAGCAGCTCTCATCATCATCATTTATGGCATAAGACTTCTTTAATTATACTAAGTTTTTGAGCAGGTCTGCATTATACTTAATTATATAAGGGAGATGTACTTTTAGTAAAAAGTAGCTCTCCAATTTCAAAAGTACATCAACGTAGTATTAATACTTAGATTTAAAGGTGTTCTGGGATCAATGAAATACATTCCCAGCAGCCATCACCCTTTGCCTCTATCTTATTGCATATTTTGTCCTAATGTGCTTTCATATTTACATGTCACCATGTTTCCATTGGCTAGTACCTTAAAGTCAGATGTCTGTCAAGCAAACTGACCAGTGACAGAATTGCTTTGTGAGGTTTACATCTTTATGACATCAAATGCTTCACATGAAAAATGCAGTTCATTGTCAAAAATCAGCTATATTAGGAGAGTGAGAATTGTGTTTTAGCATCAATTACACACTAAATATGCTGTCATTGTGTATTTTTAATGGATGTCTTTCAGTTTTAAAGATAGACAGACCGATAGATAGATAGATAGATAGATAGATAGATAGATAGATAGATAGATAGATAGATAGACAGACAGACAGACTGATTTCAACTGGAAGCAGTGCTTACATATTGCTTAATTTTTGGTGGTTATTAAATAGTATGGGTAGGCAAGAAAAGTGCATATATCTTTTATTAGCATAAACTTACCCAAATGCGCTCTTGCATATTTAAGGCATTCAAAGTAATAATATTTCACAGCATTAATACAGTTATGTACTAGACTGGACAATGGTAAGCAGAGCCAGTACTTATATCAACAATGGCCTTATCTGTGTGAAGTTTGTATGTTCTCCCTGTGTTTGCGTGGGTTTCCTCCGGGTGCTGTGGTTTCCTCCCACACTCCAAAAAACATACTGTTAGGTTAATTGGCTGCTATCAAAATTGATCCTAGTCTCTCCCTCTCTGTCTGTGTGTGAGTGTGTGTCTATATTAGGGAATTTAGACTGTAAGCTCCAATAGGGTAGGGACTGATGTGAATGGGTTCTCTGTACAGCGCTGCGCTATTAGTGACACTATATAAATAAATGATAATGAGGATGATGATGATATGTGTTTACTATGCCTATACACATAGCCAGCTTCCACACTTGATTGGCAGATTAATGCATCATTATTGCTAAGTTTGATAACAGTTGTCTAATACAGTGACACTGGTAGAGAAAACCACTATAGACATTCACATAAGCAGCTCTCATCATCATCATTTATGGCATAAGACTTCTTTAATTATACTAAGTTTTTGAGCAGGTCTGCATTATACTTAATTATATAAGGGAGATGTACTTTTAGTAAAAAGTAGCTCTCCAATTTCAAAAGTACATCAACGTAGTATTAATACTTAGATTTAAAGGTGTTCTGGGATCAATGAAATACATTCCCAGCAGCCATCACCCTTTGCCTCTATCTTATTGCATATTTTGTCCTAATGTGCTTTCATATTTACATGTCACCATGTTTCCATTGGCTAGTACCTTAAAGTCAGATGTCTGTCAAGCAAACTGACCAGTGACAGAATTGCTTTGTGAGGTTTACATCTTTATGACATCAAATGCTTCACATGAAAAATGCAGTTCATTGTCAAAAATCAGCTATATTAGGAGAGTGAGAATTGTGTTTTAGCATCAATTACACACTAAATATGCTGTCATTGTGTATTTTTAATGGATGTCTTTCAGTTTTAAAGATAGACAGACCGATAGATAGATAGATAGATAGATAGATAGATAGATAGATAGATAGATAGATAGATAGACAGACAGACAGACTGATTTCAACTGGAAGCAGTGCTTACATATTGCTTAATTTTTGGTGGTTATTAAATAGTATGGGTAGGCAAGAAAAGTGCATATATCTTTTATTAGCATAAACTTACCCAAATGCGCTCTTGCATATTTAAGGCATTCAAAGTAATAATATTTCACAGCATTAATACAGTTATGTACTAGACTGGACAATGGTAAGCAGAGCCAGTACTTATATCAACAATGGCCTTATCTGTGTGAAGTTTGTATGTTCTCCCTGTGTTTGCGTGGGTTTCCTCCGGGTGCTGTGGTTTCCTCCCACACTCCAAAAAACATACTGTTAGGTTAATTGGCTGCTATCAAAATTGATCCTAGTCTCTCCCTCTCTGTCTGTGTGTGAGTGTGTGTCTATATTAGGGAATTTAGACTGTAAGCTCCAATAGGGTAGGGACTGATGTGAATGGGTTCTCTGTACAGCGCTGCGCTATTAGTGACACTATATAAATAAATGATAATGAGGATGATGATGATATGTGTTTACTATGCCTATACACATAGCCAGCTTCCACACTTGATTGGCAGATTAATGCATCATTATTGCTAAGTTTGATAACAGTTGTCTAATACAGTGACACTGGTAGAGAAAACCACTATAGACATTCACATAAGCAGCTCTCATCATCATCATTTATGGCATAAGACTTCTTTAATTATACTAAGTTTTTGAGCAGGTCTGCATTATACTTAATTATATAAGGGAGATGTACTTTTAGTAAAAAGTAGCTCTCCAATTTCAAAAGTACATCAACGTAGTATTAATACTTAGATTTAAAGGTGTTCTGGGATCAATGAAATACATTCCCAGCAGCCATCACCCTTTGCCTCTATCTTATTGCATATTTTGTCCTAATGTGCTTTCATATTTACATGTCACCATGTTTCCATTGGCTAGTACCTTAAAGTCAGATGTCTGTCAAGCAAACTGACCAGTGACAGAATTGCTTTGTGAGGTTTACATCTTTATGACATCAAATGCTTCACATGAAAAATGCAGTTCATTGTCAAAAATCAGCTATATTAGGAGAGTGAGAATTGTGTTTTAGCATCAATTACACACTAAATATGCTGTCATTGTGTATTTTTAATGGATGTCTTTCAGTTTTAAAGATAGACAGACCGATAGATAGATAGATAGATAGATAGATAGATAGATAGATAGATAGATAGATAGACAGACAGACAGACTGATTTCAACTGGAAGCAGTGCTTACATATTGCTTAATTTTTGGTGGTTATTAAATAGTATGGGTAGGCAAGAAAAGTGCATATATCTTTTATTAGCATAAACTTACCCAAATGCGCTCTTGCATATTTAAGGCATTCAAAGTAATAATATTTCACAGCATTAATACAGTTATGTACTAGACTGGACAATGGTAAGCAGAGCCAGTACTTATATCAACAATGGCCTTATCTGTGTGAAGTTTGTATGTTCTCCCTGTGTTTGCGTGGGTTTCCTCCGGGTGCTGTGGTTTCCTCCCACACTCCAAAAAACATACTGTTAGGTTAATTGGCTGCTATCAAAATTGATCCTAGTCTCTCCCTCTCTGTCTGTGTGTGAGTGTGTGTCTATATTAGGGAATTTAGACTGTAAGCTCCAATAGGGTAGGGACTGATGTGAATGGGTTCTCTGTACAGCGCTGCGCTATTAGTGACACTATATAAATAAATGATAATGAGGATGATGATGATATGTGTTTACTATGCCTATACACATAGCCAGCTTCCACACTTGATTGGCAGATTAATGCATCATTATTGCTAAGTTTGATAACAGTTGTCTAATACAGTGACACTGGTAGAGAAAACCACTATAGACATTCACATAAGCAGCTCTCATCATCATCATTTATGGCATAAGACTTCTTTAATTATACTAAGTTTTTGAGCAGGTCTGCATTATACTTAATTATATAAGGGAGATGTACTTTTAGTAAAAAGTAGCTCTCCAATTTCAAAAGTACATCAACGTAGTATTAATACTTAGATTTAAAGGTGTTCTGGGATCAATGAAATACATTCCCAGCAGCCATCACCCTTTGCCTCTATCTTATTGCATATTTTGTCCTAATGTGCTTTCATATTTACATGTCACCATGTTTCCATTGGCTAGTACCTTAAAGTCAGATGTCTGTCAAGCAAACTGACCAGTGACAGAATTGCTTTGTGAGGTTTACATCTTTATGACATCAAATGCTTCACATGAAAAAAGCAGTTCATTGTCAAAAATCAGCTATATTAGGAGAGTGAGAATTGTGTTTTAGCATCAATTACACACTAAATATGCTGTCATTGTGTATTTTTAATGGATGTCTTTCAGTTTTAAAGATAGACAGACCGATAGATAGATAGATAGATAGATAGATAGATAGATAGATAGATAGATAGATAGATAGACAGACAGACAGACTGATTTCAACTGGAAGCAGTGCTTACATATTGCTTAATTTTTGGTGGTTATTAAATAGTATGGGTAGGCAAGAAAAGTGCATATATCTTTTATTAGCATAAACTTACCCAAATGCGCTCTTGCATATTTAAGGCATTCAAAGTAATAATATTTCACAGCATTAATACAGTTATGTACTAGACTGGACAATGGTAAGCAGAGCCAGTACTTATATCAACAATGGCCTTATCTGTGTGAAGTTTGTATGTTCTCCCTGTGTTTGCGTGGGTTTCCTCCGGGTGCTGTGGTTTCCTCCCACACTCCAAAAAACATACTGTTAGGTTAATTGGCTGCTATCAAAATTGATCCTAGTCTCTCCCTCTCTGTCTGTGTGTGAGTGTGTGTCTATATTAGGGAATTTAGACTGTAAGCTCCAATAGGGTAGGGACTGATGTGAATGGGTTCTCTGTACAGCGCTGCGCTATTAGTGACACTATATAAATAAATGATAATGAGGATGATGATGATATGTGTTTACTATGCCTATACACATAGCCAGCTTCCACACTTGATTGGCAGATTAATGCATCATTATTGCTAAGTTTGATAACAGTTGTCTAATACAGTGACACTGGTAGAGAAAACCACTATAGACATTCACATAAGCAGCTCTCATCATCATCATTTATGGCATAAGACTTCTTTAATTATACTAAGTTTTTGAGCAGGTCTGCATTATACTTAATTATATAAGGGAGATGTACTTTTAGTAAAAAGTAGCTCTCCAATTTCAAAAGTACATCAACGTAGTATTAATACTTAGATTTAAAGGTGTTCTGGGATCAATGAAATACATTCCCAGCAGCCATCACCCTTTGCCTCTATCTTATTGCATATTTTGTCCTAATGTGCTTTCATATTTACATGTCACCATGTTTCCATTGGCTAGTACCTTAAAGTCAGATGTCTGTCAAGCAAACTGACCAGTGACAGAATTGCTTTGTGAGGTTTACATCTTTATGACATCAAATGCTTCACATGAAAAAAGCAGTTCATTGTCAAAAATCAGCTATATTAGGAGAGTGAGAATTGTGTTTTAGCATCAATTACACACTAAATATGCTGTCATTGTGTATTTTTAATGGATGTCTTTCAGTTTTAAAGATAGACAGACCGATAGATAGATAGATAGATAGATAGATAGATAGATAGATAGATAGATAGATAGATAGATAGATAGACAGACAGACAGACTGATTTCAACTGGAAGCAGTGCTTACATATTGCTTAATTTTTGGTGGTTATTAAATAGTATGGGTAGGCAAGAAAAGTGCATATATCTTTTATTAGCATAAACTTACCCAAATGCGCTCTTGCATATTTAAGGCATTCAAAGTAATAATATTTCACAGCATTAATACAGTTATGTACTAGACTGGACAATGGTAAGCAGAGCCAGTACTTATATCAACAATGGCCTTATCTGTGTGAAGTTTGTATGTTCTCCCTGTGTTTGCGTGGGTTTCCTCCGGGTGCTGTGGTTTCCTCCCACACTCCAAAAAACATACTGTTAGGTTAATTGGCTGCTATCAAAATTGATCCTAGTCTCTCCCTCTCTGTCTGTGTGTGAGTGTGTGTCTATATTAGGGAATTTAGACTGTAAGCTCCAATAGGGTAGGGACTGATGTGAATGGGTTCTCTGTACAGCGCTGCGCTATTAGTGACACTATATAAATAAATGATAATGAGGATGATGATGATATGTGTTTACTATGCCTATACACATAGCCAGCTTCCACACTTGATTGGCAGATTAATGCATCATTATTGCTAAGTTTGATAACAGTTGTCTAATACAGTGACACTGGTAGAGAAAACCACTATAGACATTCACATAAGCAGCTCTCATCATCATCATTTATGGCATAAGACTTCTTTAATTATACTAAGTTTTTGAGCAGGTCTGCATTATACTTAATTATATAAGGGAGATGTACTTTTAGTAAAAAGTAGCTCTCCAATTTCAAAAGTACATCAACGTAGTATTAATACTTAGATTTAAAGGTGTTCTGGGATCAATGAAATACATTCCCAGCAGCCATCACCCTTTGCCTCTATCTTATTGCATATTTTGTCCTAATGTGCTTTCATATTTACATGTCACCATGTTTCCATTGGCTAGTACCTTAAAGTCAGATGTCTGTCAAGCAAACTGACCAGTGACAGAATTGCTTTGTGAGGTTTACATCTTTATGACATCAAATGCTTCACATGAAAAATGCAGTTCATTGTCAAAAATCAGCTATATTAGGAGAGTGAGAATTGTGTTTTAGCATCAATTACACACTAAATATGCTGTCATTGTGTATTTTTAATGGATGTCTTTCAGTTTTAAAGATAGACAGACCGATAGATAGATAGATAGATAGATAGATAGATAGATAGATAGATAGATAGATAGATAGATAGATAGACAGACAGACAGACTGATTTCAACTGGAAGCAGTGCTTACATATTGCTTAATTTTTGGTGGTTATTAAATAGTATGGGTAGGCAAGAAAAGTGCATATATCTTTTATTAGCATAAACTTACCCAAATGCGCTCTTGCATATTTAAGGCATTCAAAGTAATAATATTTCACAGCATTAATACAGTTATGTACTAGACTGGACAATGGTAAGCAGAGCCAGTACTTATATCAACAATGGCCTTATCTGTGTGAAGTTTGTATGTTCTCCCTGTGTTTGCGTGGGTTTCCTCCGGGTGCTGTGGTTTCCTCCCACACTCCAAAAAACATACTGTTAGGTTAATTGGCTGCTATCAAAATTGATCCTAGTCTCTCCCTCTCTGTCTGTGTGTGAGTGTGTGTCTATATTAGGGAATTTAGACTGTAAGTTTCAATAGGGTAGGGACTGATGTGAATGGGTTCTCTGTACAGCGCTGCGCTATTAGTGACACTATATAAATAAATGATAATGAGGATGATGATGATATGTGTTTACTATGCCTATACACATAGCCAGCTTCCACACTTGATTGGCAGATTAATGCATCATTATTGCTAAGTTTAATAACAGTTGTCTAATACAGTGACACTGGTAGAGAAAACCACTATAGACATTCACATAAGCAGCTCTCATCATCATCATTTATGGCATAAGACTTCTTTAATTATACTAAGTTTTTGAGCAGGTCTGCATTATACTTAATTATATAAGGGAGATGTACTTTTAGTAAAAAGTAGCTCTCCAATTTCAAAAGTACATCAACGTAGTATTAATACTTAGATTTAAAGGTGTTCTGGGATCAATGAAATACATTCCCAGCAGCCATCACCCTTTGCCTCTATCTTATTGCATATTTTGTCCTAATGTGCTTTCATATTTACATGTCACCATGTTTCCATTGGCTAGTACCTTAAAGTCAGATGTCTGTCAAGCAAACTGACCAGTGACAGAATTGCTTTGTGAGGTTTACATCTTTATGACATCAAATGCTTCACATGAAAAATGCAGTTCATTGTCAAAAATCAGCTATATTAGGAGAGTGAGAATTGTGTTTTAGCATCAATTACACACTAAATATGCTGTCATTGTGTATTTTTAATGGATGTCTTTCAGTTTTAAAGATAGACAGACCGATAGATAGATAGATAGATAGATAGATAGATAGATAGATAGATAGACAGACAGACAGACTGATTTCAACTGGAAGCAGTGCTTACATATTGCTTAATTTTTGGTGGTTATTAAATAGTATGGGTAGGCAAGAAAAGTGCATATATCTTTTATTAGCATAAACTTACCCAAATGCGCTCTTGCATATTTAAGGCATTCAAAGTAATAATATTTCACAGCATTAATACAGTTATGTACTAGACTGGACAATGGTAAGCAGAGCCAGTACTTATATCAACAATGGCCTTATCTGTGTGAAGTTTGTATGTTCTCCCTGTGTTTGCGTGGGTTTCCTCCGGGTGCTGTGGTTTCCTCCCACACTCCAAAAAACATACTGTTAGGTTAATTGGCTGCTATCAAAATTGATCCTAGTCTCTCCCTCTCTGTCTGTGTGTGAGTGTGTGTCTATATTAGGGAATTTAGACTGTAAGCTCCAATAGGGTAGGGACTGATGTGAATGGGTTCTCTGTACAGCGCTGCGCTATTAGTGACACTATATAAATAAATGATAATGAGGATGATGATGATATGTGTTTACTATGCCTATACACATAGCCAGCTTCCACACTTGATTGGCAGATTAATGCATCATTATTGCTAAGTTTGATAACAGTTGTCTAATACAGTGACACTGGTAGAGAAAACCACTATAGACATTCACATAAGCAGCTCTCATCATCATCATTTATGGCATAAGACTTCTTTAATTATACTAAGTTTTTGAGCAGGTCTGCATTATACTTAATTATATAAGGGAGATGTACTTTTAGTAAAAAGTAGCTCTCCAATTTCAAAAGTACATCAACGTAGTATTAATACTTAGATTTAAAGGTGTTCTGGGATCAATGAAATACATTCCCAGCAGCCATCACCCTTTGCCTCTATCTTATTGCATATTTTGTCCTAATGTGCTTTCATATTTACATGTCACCATGTTTCCATTGGCTAGTACCTTAAAGTCAGATGTCTGTCAAGCAAACTGACCAGTGACAGAATTGCTTTGTGAGGTTTACATCTTTATGACATCAAATGCTTCACATGAAAAATGCAGTTCATTGTCAAAAATCAGCTATATTAGGAGAGTGAGAATTGTGTTTTAGCATCAATTACACACTAAATATGCTGTCATTGTGTATTTTTAATGGATGTCTTTCAGTTTTAAAGATAGACAGACCGATAGATAGATAGATAGATAGATAGATAGATAGATAGATAGATAGATAGATAGATAGATAGATAGACAGACAGACAGACTGATTTCAACTGGAAGCAGTGCTTACATATTGCTTAATTTTTGGTGGTTATTAAATAGTATGGGTAGGCAAGAAAAGTGCATATATCTTTTATTAGCATAAACTTACCCAAATGCGCTCTTGCATATTTAAGGCATTCAAAGTAATAATATTTCACAGCATTAATACAGTTATGTACTAGACTGGACAATGGTAAGCAGAGCCAGTACTTATATCAACAATGGCCTTATCTGTGTGAAGTTTGTATGTTCTCCCTGTGTTTGCGTGGGTTTCCTCCGGGTGCTGTGGTTTCCTCCCACACTCCAAAAAACATACTGTTAGGTTAATTGGCTGCTATCAAAATTGATCCTAGTCTCTCCCTCTCTGTCTGTGTGTGAGTGTGTGTCTATATTAGGGAATTTAGACTGTAAGTTTCAATAGGGTAGGGACTGATGTGAATGGGTTCTCTGTACAGCGCTGCGCTATTAGTGACACTATATAAATAAATGATAATGAGGATGATGATGATATGTGTTTACTATGCCTATACACATAGCCAGCTTCCACACTTGATTGGCAGATTAATGCATCATTATTGCTAAGTTTAATAACAGTTGTCTAATACAGTGACACTGGTAGAGAAAACCACTATAGACATTCACATAAGCAGCTCTCATCATCATCATTTATGGCATAAGACTTCTTTAATTATACTAAGTTTTTGAGCAGGTCTGCATTATACTTAATTATATAAGGGAGATGTACTTTTAGTAAAAAGTAGCTCTCCAATTTCAAAAGTACATCAACGTAGTATTAATACTTAGATTTAAAGGTGTTCTGGGATCAATGAAATACATTCCCAGCAGCCATCACCCTTTGCCTCTATCTTATTGCATATTTTGTCCTAATGTGCTTTCATATTTACATGTCACCATGTTTCCATTGGCTAGTACCTTAAAGTCAGATGTCTGTCAAGCAAACTGACCAGTGACAGAATTGCTTTGTGAGGTTTACATCTTTATGACATCAAATGCTTCACATGAAAAATGCAGTTCATTGTCAAAAATCAGCTATATTAGGAGAGTGAGAATTGTGTTTTAGCATCAATTACACACTAAATATGCTGTCATTGTGTATTTTTAATGGATGTCTTTCAGTTTTAAAGATAGACAGACCGATAGATAGATAGATAGATAGATAGATAGATAGATAGATAGACAGACAGACAGACTGATTTCAACTGGAAGCAGTGCTTACATATTGCTTAATTTTTGGTGGTTATTAAATAGTATGGGTAGGCAAGAAAAGTGCATATATCTTTTATTAGCATAAACTTACCCAAATGCGCTCTTGCATATTTAAGGCATTCAAAGTAATAATATTTCACAGCATTAATACAGTTATGTACTAGACTGGACAATGGTAAGCAGAGCCAGTACTTATATCAACAATGGCCTTATCTGTGTGAAGTTTGTATGTTCTCCCTGTGTTTGCGTGGGTTTCCTCCGGGTGCTGTGGTTTCCTCCCACACTCCAAAAAACATACTGTTAGGTTAATTGGCTGCTATCAAAATTGATCCTAGTCTCTCCCTCTCTGTCTGTGTGTGAGTGTGTGTCTATATTAGGGAATTTAGACTGTAAGCTCCAATAGGGTAGGGACTGATGTGAATGGGTTCTCTGTACAGCGCTGCGCTATTAGTGACACTATATAAATAAATGATAATGAGGATGATGATGATATGTGTTTACTATGCCTATACACATAGCCAGCTTCCACACTTGATTGGCAGATTAATGCATCATTATTGCTAAGTTTGATAACAGTTGTCTAATACAGTGACACTGGTAGAGAAAACCACTATAGACATTCACATAAGCAGCTCTCATCATCATCATTTATGGCATAAGACTTCTTTAATTATACTAAGTTTTTGAGCAGGTCTGCATTATACTTAATTATATAAGGGAGATGTACTTTTAGTAAAAAGTAGCTCTCCAATTTCAAAAGTACATCAACGTAGTATTAATACTTAGATTTAAAGGTGTTCTGGGATCAATGAAATACATTCCCAGCAGCCATCACCCTTTGCCTCTATCTTATTGCATATTTTGTCCTAATGTGCTTTCATATTTACATGTCACCATGTTTCCATTGGCTAGTACCTTAAAGTCAGATGTCTGTCAAGCAAACTGACCAGTGACAGAATTGCTTTGTGAGGTTTACATCTTTATGACATCAAATGCTTCACATGAAAAATGCAGTTCATTGTCAAAAATCAGCTATATTAGGAGAGTGAGAATTGTGTTTTAGCATCAATTACACACTAAATATGCTGTCATTGTGTATTTTTAATGGATGTCTTTCAGTTTTAAAGATAGACAGACCGATAGATAGATAGATAGATAGATAGATAGATAGATAGATAGATAGATAGATAGATAGATAGACAGACAGACAGACTGATTTCAACTGGAAGCAGTGCTTACATATTGCTTAATTTTTGGTGGTTATTAAATAGTATGGGTAGGCAAGAAAAGTGCATATATCTTTTATTAGCATAAACTTACCCAAATGCGCTCTTGCATATTTAAGGCATTCAAAGTAATAATATTTCACAGCATTAATACAGTTATGTACTAGACTGGACAATGGTAAGCAGAGCCAGTACTTATATCAACAATGGCCTTATCTGTGTGAAGTTTGTATGTTCTCCCTGTGTTTGCGTGGGTTTCCTCCGGGTGCTGTGGTTTCCTCCCACACTCCAAAAAACATACTGTTAGGTTAATTGGCTGCTATCAAAATTGATCCTAGTCTCTCCCTCTCTGTCTGTGTGTGAGTGTGTGTCTATATTAGGGAATTTAGACTGTAAGTTTCAATAGGGTAGGGACTGATGTGAATGGGTTCTCTGTACAGCGCTGCGCTATTAGTGACACTATATAAATAAATGATAATGAGGATGATGATGATATGTGTTTACTATGCCTATACACATAGCCAGCTTCCACACTTGATTGGCAGATTAATGCATCATTATTGCTAAGTTTAATAACAGTTGTCTAATACAGTGACACTGGTAGAGAAAACCACTATAGACATTCACATAAGCAGCTCTCATCATCATCATTTATGGCATAAGACTTCTTTAATTATACTAAGTTTTTGAGCAGGTCTGCATTATACTTAATTATATAAGGGAGATGTACTTTTAGTAAAAAGTAGCTCTCCAATTTCAAAAGTACATCAACGTAGTATTAATACTTAGATTTAAAGGTGTTCTGGGATCAATGAAATACATTCCCAGCAGCCATCACCCTTTGCCTCTATCTTATTGCATATTTTGTCCTAATGTGCTTTCATATTTACATGTCACCATGTTTCCATTGGCTAGTACCTTAAAGTCAGATGTCTGTCAAGCAAACTGACCAGTGACAGAATTGCTTTGTGAGGTTTACATCTTTATGACATCAAATGCTTCACATGAAAAATGCAGTTCATTGTCAAAAATCAGCTATATTAGGAGAGTGAGAATTGTGTTTTAGCATCAATTACACACTAAATATGCTGTCATTGTGTATTTTTAATGGATGTCTTTCAGTTTTAAAGATAGACAGACCGATAGATAGATAGATAGATAGATAGATAGATAGATAGATAGATAGACAGACAGACAGACTGATTTCAACTGGAAGCAGTGCTTACATATTGCTTAATTTTTGGTGGTTATTAAATAGTATGGGTAGGCAAGAAAAGTGCATATATCTTTTATTAGCATAAACTTACCCAAATGCGCTCTTGCATATTTAAGGCATTCAAAGTAATAATATTTCACAGCATTAATACAGTTATGTACTAGACTGGACAATGGTAAGCAGAGCCAGTACTTATATCAACAATGGCCTTATCTGTGTGAAGTTTGTATGTTCTCCCTGTGTTTGCGTGGGTTTCCTCCGGGTGCTGTGGTTTCCTCCCACACTCCAAAAAACATACTGTTAGGTTAATTGGCTGCTATCAAAATTGATCCTAGTCTCTCCCTCTCTGTCTGTGTGTGAGTGTGTGTCTATATTAGGGAATTTAGACTGTAAGCTCCAATAGGGTAGGGACTGATGTGAATGGGTTCTCTGTACAGCGCTGCGCTATTAGTGACACTATATAAATAAATGATAATGAGGATGATGATGATATGTGTTTACTATGCCTATACACATAGCCAGCTTCCACACTTGATTGGCAGATTAATGCATCATTATTGCTAAGTTTGATAACAGTTGTCTAATACAGTGACACTGGTAGAGAAAACCACTATAGACATTCACATAAGCAGCTCTCATCATCATCATTTATGGCATAAGACTTCTTTAATTATACTAAGTTTTTGAGCAGGTCTGCATTATACTTAATTATATAAGGGAGATGTACTTTTAGTAAAAAGTAGCTCTCCAATTTCAAAAGTACATCAACGTAGTATTAATACTTAGATTTAAAGGTGTTCTGGGATCAATGAAATACATTCCCAGCAGCCATCACCCTTTGCCTCTATCTTATTGCATATTTTGTCCTAATGTGCTTTCATATTTACATGTCACCATGTTTCCATTGGCTAGTACCTTAAAGTCAGATGTCTGTCAAGCAAACTGACCAGTGACAGAATTGCTTTGTGAGGTTTACATCTTTATGACATCAAATGCTTCACATGAAAAATGCAGTTCATTGTCAAAAATCAGCTATATTAGGAGAGTGAGAATTGTGTTTTAGCATCAATTACACACTAAATATGCTGTCATTGTGTATTTTTAATGGATGTCTTTCAGTTTTAAAGATAGACAGACCGATAGATAGATAGATAGATAGATAGATAGATAGATAGATAGATAGATAGATAGATAGATAGACAGACAGACAGACTGATTTCAACTGGAAGCAGTGCTTACATATTGCTTAATTTTTGGTGGTTATTAAATAGTATGGGTAGGCAAGAAAAGTGCATATATCTTTTATTAGCATAAACTTACCCAAATGCGCTCTTGCATATTTAAGGCATTCAAAGTAATAATATTTCACAGCATTAATACAGTTATGTACTAGACTGGACAATGGTAAGCAGAGCCAGTACTTATATCAACAATGGCCTTATCTGTGTGAAGTTTGTATGTTCTCCCTGTGTTTGCGTGGGTTTCCTCCGGGTGCTGTGGTTTCCTCCCACACTCCAAAAAACATACTGTTAGGTTAATTGGCTGCTATCAAAATTGATCCTAGTCTCTCCCTCTCTGTCTGTGTGTGAGTGTGTGTCTATATTAGGGAATTTAGACTGTAAGTTTCAATAGGGTAGGGACTGATGTGAATGGGTTCTCTGTACAGCGCTGCGCTATTAGTGACACTATATAAATAAATGATAATGAGGATGATGATGATATGTGTTTACTATGCCTATACACATAGCCAGCTTCCACACTTGATTGGCAGATTAATGCATCATTATTGCTAAGTTTAATAACAGTTGTCTAATACAGTGACACTGGTAGAGAAAACCACTATAGACATTCACATAAGCAGCTCTCATCATCATCATTTATGGCATAAGACTTCTTTAATTATACTAAGTTTTTGAGCAGGTCTGCATTATACTTAATTATATAAGGGAGATGTACTTTTAGTAAAAAGTAGCTCTCCAATTTCAAAAGTACATCAACGTAGTATTAATACTTAGATTTAAAGGTGTTCTGGGATCAATGAAATACATTCCCAGCAGCCATCACCCTTTGCCTCTATCTTATTGCATATTTTGTCCTAATGTGCTTTCATATTTACATGTCACCATGTTTCCATTGGCTAGTACCTTAAAGTCAGATGTCTGTCAAGCAAACTGACCAGTGACAGAATTGCTTTGTGAGGTTTACATCTTTATGACATCAAATGCTTCACATGAAAAATGCAGTTCATTGTCAAAAATCAGCTATATTAGGAGAGTGAGAATTGTGTTTTAGCATCAATTACACACTAAATATGCTGTCATTGTGTATTTTTAATGGATGTCTTTCAGTTTTAAAGATAGACAGACCGATAGATAGATAGATAGATAGATAGATAGATAGATAGATAGATAGACAGACAGACAGACTGATTTCAACTGGAAGCAGTGCTTACATATTGCTTAATTTTTGGTGGTTATTAAATAGTATGGGTAGGCAAGAAAAGTGCATATATCTTTTATTAGCATAAACTTACCCAAATGCGCTCTTGCATATTTAAGGCATTCAAAGTAATAATATTTCACAGCATTAATACAGTTATGTACTAGACTGGACAATGGTAAGCAGAGCCAGTACTTATATCAACAATGGCCTTATCTGTGTGAAGTTTGTATGTTCTCCCTGTGTTTGCGTGGGTTTCCTCCGGGTGCTGTGGTTTCCTCCCACACTCCAAAAAACATACTGTTAGGTTAATTGGCTGCTATCAAAATTGATCCTAGTCTCTCCCTCTCTGTCTGTGTGTGAGTGTGTGTCTATATTAGGGAATTTAGACTGTAAGCTCCAATAGGGTAGGGACTGATGTGAATGGGTTCTCTGTACAGCGCTGCGCTATTAGTGACACTATATAAATAAATGATAATGAGGATGATGATGATATGTGTTTACTATGCCTATACACATAGCCAGCTTCCACACTTGATTGGCAGATTAATGCATCATTATTGCTAAGTTTGATAACAGTTGTCTAATACAGTGACACTGGTAGAGAAAACCACTATAGACATTCACATAAGCAGCTCTCATCATCATCATTTATGGCATAAGACTTCTTTAATTATACTAAGTTTTTGAGCAGGTCTGCATTATACTTAATTATATAAGGGAGATGTACTTTTAGTAAAAAGTAGCTCTCCAATTTCAAAAGTACATCAACGTAGTATTAATACTTAGATTTAAAGGTGTTCTGGGATCAATGAAATACATTCCCAGCAGCCATCACCCTTTGCCTCTATCTTATTGCATATTTTGTCCTAATGTGCTTTCATATTTACATGTCACCATGTTTCCATTGGCTAGTACCTTAAAGTCAGATGTCTGTCAAGCAAACTGACCAGTGACAGAATTGCTTTGTGAGGTTTACATCTTTATGACATCAAATGCTTCACATGAAAAATGCAGTTCATTGTCAAAAATCAGCTATATTAGGAGAGTGAGAATTGTGTTTTAGCATCAATTACACACTAAATATGCTGTCATTGTGTATTTTTAATGGATGTCTTTCAGTTTTAAAGATAGACAGACCGATAGATAGATAGATAGATAGATAGATAGATAGATAGATAGATAGATAGATAGATAGATAGACAGACAGACAGACTGATTTCAACTGGAAGCAGTGCTTACATATTGCTTAATTTTTGGTGGTTATTAAATAGTATGGGTAGGCAAGAAAAGTGCATATATCTTTTATTAGCATAAACTTACCCAAATGCGCTCTTGCATATTTAAGGCATTCAAAGTAATAATATTTCACAGCATTAATACAGTTATGTACTAGACTGGACAATGGTAAGCAGAGCCAGTACTTATATCAACAATGGCCTTATCTGTGTGAAGTTTGTATGTTCTCCCTGTGTTTGCGTGGGTTTCCTCCGGGTGCTGTGGTTTCCTCCCACACTCCAAAAAACATACTGTTAGGTTAATTGGCTGCTATCAAAATTGATCCTAGTCTCTCCCTCTCTGTCTGTGTGTGAGTGTGTGTCTATATTAGGGAATTTAGACTGTAAGTTTCAATAGGGTAGGGACTGATGTGAATGGGTTCTCTGTACAGCGCTGCGCTATTAGTGACACTATATAAATAAATGATAATGAGGATGATGATGATATGTGTTTACTATGCCTATACACATAGCCAGCTTCCACACTTGATTGGCAGATTAATGCATCATTATTGCTAAGTTTAATAACAGTTGTCTAATACAGTGACACTGGTAGAGAAAACCACTATAGACATTCACATAAGCAGCTCTCATCATCATCATTTATGGCATAAGACTTCTTTAATTATACTAAGTTTTTGAGCAGGTCTGCATTATACTTAATTATATAAGGGAGATGTACTTTTAGTAAAAAGTAGCTCTCCAATTTCAAAAGTACATCAACGTAGTATTAATACTTAGATTTAAAGGTGTTCTGGGATCAATGAAATACATTCCCAGCAGCCATCACCCTTTGCCTCTATCTTATTGCATATTTTGTCCTAATGTGCTTTCATATTTACATGTCACCATGTTTCCATTGGCTAGTACCTTAAAGTCAGATGTCTGTCAAGCAAACTGACCAGTGACAGAATTGCTTTGTGAGGTTTACATCTTTATGACATCAAATGCTTCACATGAAAAATGCAGTTCATTGTCAAAAATCAGCTATATTAGGAGAGTGAGAATTGTGTTTTAGCATCAATTACACACTAAATATGCTGTCATTGTGTATTTTTAATGGATGTCTTTCAGTTTTAAAGATAGACAGACCGATAGATAGATAGATAGATAGATAGATAGATAGATAGATAGATAGACAGACAGACAGACTGATTTCAACTGGAAGCAGTGCTTACATATTGCTTAATTTTTGGTGGTTATTAAATAGTATGGGTAGGCAAGAAAAGTGCATATATCTTTTATTAGCATAAACTTACCCAAATGCGCTCTTGCATATTTAAGGCATTCAAAGTAATAATATTTCACAGCATTAATACAGTTATGTACTAGACTGGACAATGGTAAGCAGAGCCAGTACTTATATCAACAATGGCCTTATCTGTGTGAAGTTTGTATGTTCTCCCTGTGTTTGCGTGGGTTTCCTCCGGGTGCTGTGGTTTCCTCCCACACTCCAAAAAACATACTGTTAGGTTAATTGGCTGCTATCAAAATTGATCCTAGTCTCTCCCTCTCTGTCTGTGTGTGAGTGTGTGTCTATATTAGGGAATTTAGACTGTAAGCTCCAATAGGGTAGGGACTGATGTGAATGGGTTCTCTGTACAGCGCTGCGCTATTAGTGACACTATATAAATAAATGATAATGAGGATGATGATGATATGTGTTTACTATGCCTATACACATAGCCAGCTTCCACACTTGATTGGCAGATTAATGCATCATTATTGCTAAGTTTGATAACAGTTGTCTAATACAGTGACACTGGTAGAGAAAACCACTATAGACATTCACATAAGCAGCTCTCATCATCATCATTTATGGCATAAGACTTCTTTAATTATACTAAGTTTTTGAGCAGGTCTGCATTATACTTAATTATATAAGGGAGATGTACTTTTAGTAAAAAGTAGCTCTCCAATTTCAAAAGTACATCAACGTAGTATTAATACTTAGATTTAAAGGTGTTCTGGGATCAATGAAATACATTCCCAGCAGCCATCACCCTTTGCCTCTATCTTATTGCATATTTTGTCCTAATGTGCTTTCATATTTACATGTCACCATGTTTCCATTGGCTAGTACCTTAAAGTCAGATGTCTGTCAAGCAAACTGACCAGTGACAGAATTGCTTTGTGAGGTTTACATCTTTATGACATCAAATGCTTCACATGAAAAATGCAGTTCATTGTCAAAAATCAGCTATATTAGGAGAGTGAGAATTGTGTTTTAGCATCAATTACACACTAAATATGCTGTCATTGTGTATTTTTAATGGATGTCTTTCAGTTTTAAAGATAGACAGACCGATAGATAGATAGATAGATAGATAGATAGATAGATAGATAGATAGATAGATAGATAGATAGACAGACAGACAGACTGATTTCAACTGGAAGCAGTGCTTACATATTGCTTAATTTTTGGTGGTTATTAAATAGTATGGGTAGGCAAGAAAAGTGCATATATCTTTTATTAGCATAAACTTACCCAAATGCGCTCTTGCATATTTAAGGCATTCAAAGTAATAATATTTCACAGCATTAATACAGTTATGTACTAGACTGGACAATGGTAAGCAGAGCCAGTACTTATATCAACAATGGCCTTATCTGTGTGAAGTTTGTATGTTCTCCCTGTGTTTGCGTGGGTTTCCTCCGGGTGCTGTGGTTTCCTCCCACACTCCAAAAAACATACTGTTAGGTTAATTGGCTGCTATCAAAATTGATCCTAGTCTCTCCCTCTCTGTCTGTGTGTGAGTGTGTGTCTATATTAGGGAATTTAGACTGTAAGTTTCAATAGGGTAGGGACTGATGTGAATGGGTTCTCTGTACAGCGCTGCGCTATTAGTGACACTATATAAATAAATGATAATGAGGATGATGATGATATGTGTTTACTATGCCTATACACATAGCCAGCTTCCACACTTGATTGGCAGATTAATGCATCATTATTGCTAAGTTTAATAACAGTTGTCTAATACAGTGACACTGGTAGAGAAAACCACTATAGACATTCACATAAGCAGCTCTCATCATCATCATTTATGGCATAAGACTTCTTTAATTATACTAAGTTTTTGAGCAGGTCTGCATTATACTTAATTATATAAGGGAGATGTACTTTTAGTAAAAAGTAGCTCTCCAATTTCAAAAGTACATCAACGTAGTATTAATACTTAGATTTAAAGGTGTTCTGGGATCAATGAAATACATTCCCAGCAGCCATCACCCTTTGCCTCTATCTTATTGCATATTTTGTCCTAATGTGCTTTCATATTTACATGTCACCATGTTTCCATTGGCTAGTACCTTAAAGTCAGATGTCTGTCAAGCAAACTGACCAGTGACAGAATTGCTTTGTGAGGTTTACATCTTTATGACATCAAATGCTTCACATGAAAAATGCAGTTCATTGTCAAAAATCAGCTATATTAGGAGAGTGAGAATTGTGTTTTAGCATCAATTACACACTAAATATGCTGTCATTGTGTATTTTTAATGGATGTCTTTCAGTTTTAAAGATAGACAGACCGATAGATAGATAGATAGATAGATAGATAGATAGATAGATAGATAGACAGACAGACAGACTGATTTCAACTGGAAGCAGTGCTTACATATTGCTTAATTTTTGGTGGTTATTAAATAGTATGGGTAGGCAAGAAAAGTGCATATATCTTTTATTAGCATAAACTTACCCAAATGCGCTCTTGCATATTTAAGGCATTCAAAGTAATAATATTTCACAGCATTAATACAGTTATGTACTAGACTGGACAATGGTAAGCAGAGCCAGTACTTATATCAACAATGGCCTTATCTGTGTGAAGTTTGTATGTTCTCCCTGTGTTTGCGTGGGTTTCCTCCGGGTGCTGTGGTTTCCTCCCACACTCCAAAAAACATACTGTTAGGTTAATTGGCTGCTATCAAAATTGATCCTAGTCTCTCCCTCTCTGTCTGTGTGTGAGTGTGTGTCTATATTAGGGAATTTAGACTGTAAGCTCCAATAGGGTAGGGACTGATGTGAATGGGTTCTCTGTACAGCGCTGCGCTATTAGTGACACTATATAAATAAATGATAATGAGGATGATGATGATATGTGTTTACTATGCCTATACACATAGCCAGCTTCCACACTTGATTGGCAGATTAATGCATCATTATTGCTAAGTTTGATAACAGTTGTCTAATACAGTGACACTGGTAGAGAAAACCACTATAGACATTCACATAAGCAGCTCTCATCATCATCATTTATGGCATAAGACTTCTTTAATTATACTAAGTTTTTGAGCAGGTCTGCATTATACTTAATTATATAAGGGAGATGTACTTTTAGTAAAAAGTAGCTCTCCAATTTCAAAAGTACATCAACGTAGTATTAATACTTAGATTTAAAGGTGTTCTGGGATCAATGAAATACATTCCCAGCAGCCATCACCCTTTGCCTCTATCTTATTGCATATTTTGTCCTAATGTGCTTTCATATTTACATGTCACCATGTTTCCATTGGCTAGTACCTTAAAGTCAGATGTCTGTCAAGCAAACTGACCAGTGACAGAATTGCTTTGTGAGGTTTACATCTTTATGACATCAAATGCTTCACATGAAAAATGCAGTTCATTGTCAAAAATCAGCTATATTAGGAGAGTGAGAATTGTGTTTTAGCATCAATTACACACTAAATATGCTGTCATTGTGTATTTTTAATGGATGTCTTTCAGTTTTAAAGATAGACAGACCGATAGATAGATAGATAGATAGATAGATAGATAGATAGATAGATAGATAGATAGATAGATAGACAGACAGACAGACTGATTTCAACTGGAAGCAGTGCTTACATATTGCTTAATTTTTGGTGGTTATTAAATAGTATGGGTAGGCAAGAAAAGTGCATATATCTTTTATTAGCATAAACTTACCCAAATGCGCTCTTGCATATTTAAGGCATTCAAAGTAATAATATTTCACAGCATTAATACAGTTATGTACTAGACTGGACAATGGTAAGCAGAGCCAGTACTTATATCAACAATGGCCTTATCTGTGTGAAGTTTGTATGTTCTCCCTGTGTTTGCGTGGGTTTCCTCCGGGTGCTGTGGTTTCCTCCCACACTCCAAAAAACATACTGTTAGGTTAATTGGCTGCTATCAAAATTGATCCTAGTCTCTCCCTCTCTGTCTGTGTGTGAGTGTGTGTCTATATTAGGGAATTTAGACTGTAAGTTTCAATAGGGTAGGGACTGATGTGAATGGGTTCTCTGTACAGCGCTGCGCTATTAGTGACACTATATAAATAAATGATAATGAGGATGATGATGATATGTGTTTACTATGCCTATACACATAGCCAGCTTCCACACTTGATTGGCAGATTAATGCATCATTATTGCTAAGTTTAATAACAGTTGTCTAATACAGTGACACTGGTAGAGAAAACCACTATAGACATTCACATAAGCAGCTCTCATCATCATCATTTATGGCATAAGACTTCTTTAATTATACTAAGTTTTTGAGCAGGTCTGCATTATACTTAATTATATAAGGGAGATGTACTTTTAGTAAAAAGTAGCTCTCCAATTTCAAAAGTACATCAACGTAGTATTAATACTTAGATTTAAAGGTGTTCTGGGATCAATGAAATACATTCCCAGCAGCCATCACCCTTTGCCTCTATCTTATTGCATATTTTGTCCTAATGTGCTTTCATATTTACATGTCACCATGTTTCCATTGGCTAGTACCTTAAAGTCAGATGTCTGTCAAGCAAACTGACCAGTGACAGAATTGCTTTGTGAGGTTTACATCTTTATGACATCAAATGCTTCACATGAAAAATGCAGTTCATTGTCAAAAATCAGCTATATTAGGAGAGTGAGAATTGTGTTTTAGCATCAATTACACACTAAATATGCTGTCATTGTGTATTTTTAATGGATGTCTTTCAGTTTTAAAGATAGACAGACCGATAGATAGATAGATAGATAGATAGATAGATAGATAGATAGACAGACAGACAGACTGATTTCAACTGGAAGCAGTGCTTACATATTGCTTAATTTTTGGTGGTTATTAAATAGTATGGGTAGGCAAGAAAAGTGCATATATCTTTTATTAGCATAAACTTACCCAAATGCGCTCTTGCATATTTAAGGCATTCAAAGTAATAATATTTCACAGCATTAATACAGTTATGTACTAGACTGGACAATGGTAAGCAGAGCCAGTACTTATATCAACAATGGCCTTATCTGTGTGAAGTTTGTATGTTCTCCCTGTGTTTGCGTGGGTTTCCTCCGGGTGCTGTGGTTTCCTCCCACACTCCAAAAAACATACTGTTAGGTTAATTGGCTGCTATCAAAATTGATCCTAGTCTCTCCCTCTCTGTCTGTGTGTGAGTGTGTGTCTATATTAGGGAATTTAGACTGTAAGCTCCAATAGGGTAGGGACTGATGTGAATGGGTTCTCTGTACAGCGCTGCGCTATTAGTGACACTATATAAATAAATGATAATGAGGATGATGATGATATGTGTTTACTATGCCTATACACATAGCCAGCTTCCACACTTGATTGGCAGATTAATGCATCATTATTGCTAAGTTTGATAACAGTTGTCTAATACAGTGACACTGGTAGAGAAAACCACTATAGACATTCACATAAGCAGCTCTCATCATCATCATTTATGGCATAAGACTTCTTTAATTATACTAAGTTTTTGAGCAGGTCTGCATTATACTTAATTATATAAGGGAGATGTACTTTTAGTAAAAAGTAGCTCTCCAATTTCAAAAGTACATCAACGTAGTATTAATACTTAGATTTAAAGGTGTTCTGGGATCAATGAAATACATTCCCAGCAGCCATCACCCTTTGCCTCTATCTTATTGCATATTTTGTCCTAATGTGCTTTCATATTTACATGTCACCATGTTTCCATTGGCTAGTACCTTAAAGTCAGATGTCTGTCAAGCAAACTGACCAGTGACAGAATTGCTTTGTGAGGTTTACATCTTTATGACATCAAATGCTTCACATGAAAAATGCAGTTCATTGTCAAAAATCAGCTATATTAGGAGAGTGAGAATTGTGTTTTAGCATCAATTACACACTAAATATGCTGTCATTGTGTATTTTTAATGGATGTCTTTCAGTTTTAAAGATAGACAGACCGATAGATAGATAGATAGATAGATAGATAGATAGATAGATAGACAGACAGACAGACTGATTTCAACTGGAAGCAGTGCTTACATATTGCTTAATTTTTGGTGGTTATTAAATAGTATGGGTAGGCAAGAAAAGTGCATATATCTTTTATTAGCATAAACTTACCCAAATGCGCTCTTGCATATTTAAGGCATTCAAAGTAATAATATTTCACAGCATTAATACAGTTATGTACTAGACTGGACAATGGTAAGCAGAGCCAGTACTTATATCAACAATGGCCTTATCTGTGTGAAGTTTGTATGTTCTCCCTGTGTTTGCGTGGGTTTCCTCCGGGTGCTGTGGTTTCCTCCCACACTCCAAAAAACATACTGTTAGGTTAATTGGCTGCTATCAAAATTGATCCTAGTCTCTCCCTCTCTGTCTGTGTGTGAGTGTGTGTCTATATTAGGGAATTTAGACTGTAAGCTCCAATAGGGTAGGGACTGATGTGAATGGGTTCTCTGTACAGCGCTGCGCTATTAGTGACACTATATAAATAAATGATAATGAGGATGATGATGATATGTGTTTACTATGCCTATACACATAGCCAGCTTCCACACTTGATTGGCAGATTAATGCATCATTATTGCTAAGTTTGATAACAGTTGTCTAATACAGTGACACTGGTAGAGAAAACCACTATAGACATTCACATAAGCAGCTCTCATCATCATCATTTATGGCATAAGACTTCTTTAATTATACTAAGTTTTTGAGCAGGTCTGCATTATACTTAATTATATAAGGGAGATGTACTTTTAGTAAAAAGTAGCTCTCCAATTTCAAAAGTACATCAACGTAGTATTAATACTTAGATTTAAAGGTGTTCTGGGATCAATGAAATACATTCCCAGCAGCCATCACCCTTTGCCTCTATCTTATTGCATATTTTGTCCTAATGTGCTTTCATATTTACATGTCACCATGTTTCCATTGGCTAGTACCTTAAAGTCAGATGTCTGTCAAGCAAACTGACCAGTGACAGAATTGCTTTGTGAGGTTTACATCTTTATGACATCAAATGCTTCACATGAAAAAAGCAGTTCATTGTCAAAAATCAGCTATATTAGGAGAGTGAGAATTGTGTTTTAGCATCAATTACACACTAAATATGCTGTCATTGTGTATTTTTAATGGATGTCTTTCAGTTTTAAAGATAGACAGACCGATAGATAGATAGATAGATAGATAGATAGATAGATAGATAGATAGATAGATAGATAGACAGACAGACAGACTGATTTCAACTGGAAGCAGTGCTTACATATTGCTTAATTTTTGGTGGTTATTAAATAGTATGGGTAGGCAAGAAAAGTGCATATATCTTTTATTAGCATAAACTTACCCAAATGCGCTCTTGCATATTTAAGGCATTCAAAGTAATAATATTTCACAGCATTAATACAGTTATGTACTAGACTGGACAATGGTAAGCAGAGCCAGTACTTATATCAACAATGGCCTTATCTGTGTGAAGTTTGTATGTTCTCCCTGTGTTTGCGTGGGTTTCCTCCGGGTGCTGTGGTTTCCTCCCACACTCCAAAAAACATACTGTTAGGTTAATTGGCTGCTATCAAAATTGATCCTAGTCTCTCCCTCTCTGTCTGTGTGTGAGTGTGTGTCTATATTAGGGAATTTAGACTGTAAGTTTCAATAGGGTAGGGACTGATGTGAATGGGTTCTCTGTACAGCGCTGCGCTATTAGTGACACTATATAAATAAATGATAATGAGGATGATGATGATATGTGTTTACTATGCCTATACACATAGCCAGCTTCCACACTTGATTGGCAGATTAATGCATCATTATTGCTAAGTTTAATAACAGTTGTCTAATACAGTGACACTGGTAGAGAAAACCACTATAGACATTCACATAAGCAGCTCTCATCATCATCATTTATGGCATAAGACTTCTTTAATTATACTAAGTTTTTGAGCAGGTCTGCATTATACTTAATTATATAAGGGAGATGTACTTTTAGTAAAAAGTAGCTCTCCAATTTCAAAAGTACATCAACGTAGTATTAATACTTAGATTTAAAGGTGTTCTGGGATCAATGAAATACATTCCCAGCAGCCATCACCCTTTGCCTCTATCTTATTGCATATTTTGTCCTAATGTGCTTTCATATTTACATGTCACCATGTTTCCATTGGCTAGTACCTTAAAGTCAGATGTCTGTCAAGCAAACTGACCAGTGACAGAATTGCTTTGTGAGGTTTACATCTTTATGACATCAAATGCTTCACATGAAAAATGCAGTTCATTGTCAAAAATCAGCTATATTAGGAGAGTGAGAATTGTGTTTTAGCATCAATTACACACTAAATATGCTGTCATTGTGTATTTTTAATGGATGTCTTTCAGTTTTAAAGATAGACAGACCGATAGATAGATAGATAGATAGATAGATAGATAGATAGATAGACAGACAGACAGACTGATTTCAACTGGAAGCAGTGCTTACATATTGCTTAATTTTTGGTGGTTATTAAATAGTATGGGTAGGCAAGAAAAGTGCATATATCTTTTATTAGCATAAACTTACCCAAATGCGCTCTTGCATATTTAAGGCATTCAAAGTAATAATATTTCACAGCATTAATACAGTTATGTACTAGACTGGACAATGGTAAGCAGAGCCAGTACTTATATCAACAATGGCCTTATCTGTGTGAAGTTTGTATGTTCTCCCTGTGTTTGCGTGGGTTTCCTCCGGGTGCTGTGGTTTCCTCCCACACTCCAAAAAACATACTGTTAGGTTAATTGGCTGCTATCAAAATTGATCCTAGTCTCTCCCTCTCTGTCTGTGTGTGAGTGTGTGTCTATATTAGGGAATTTAGACTGTAAGCTCCAATAGGGTAGGGACTGATGTGAATGGGTTCTCTGTACAGCGCTGCGCTATTAGTGACACTATATAAATAAATGATAATGAGGATGATGATGATATGTGTTTACTATGCCTATACACATAGCCAGCTTCCACACTTGATTGGCAGATTAATGCATCATTATTGCTAAGTTTGATAACAGTTGTCTAATACAGTGACACTGGTAGAGAAAACCACTATAGACATTCACATAAGCAGCTCTCATCATCATCATTTATGGCATAAGACTTCTTTAATTATACTAAGTTTTTGAGCAGGTCTGCATTATACTTAATTATATAAGGGAGATGTACTTTTAGTAAAAAGTAGCTCTCCAATTTCAAAAGTACATCAACGTAGTATTAATACTTAGATTTAAAGGTGTTCTGGGATCAATGAAATACATTCCCAGCAGCCATCACCCTTTGCCTCTATCTTATTGCATATTTTGTCCTAATGTGCTTTCATATTTACATGTCACCATGTTTCCATTGGCTAGTACCTTAAAGTCAGATGTCTGTCAAGCAAACTGACCAGTGACAGAATTGCTTTGTGAGGTTTACATCTTTATGACATCAAATGCTTCACATGAAAAATGCAGTTCATTGTCAAAAATCAGCTATATTAGGAGAGTGAGAATTGTGTTTTAGCATCAATTACACACTAAATATGCTGTCATTGTGTATTTTTAATGGATGTCTTTCAGTTTTAAAGATAGACAGACCGATAGATAGATAGATAGATAGATAGATAGATAGATAGATAGATAGACAGACAGACAGACTGATTTCAACTGGAAGCAGTGCTTACATATTGCTTAATTTTTGGTGGTTATTAAATAGTATGGGTAGGCAAGAAAAGTGCATATATCTTTTATTAGCATAAACTTACCCAAATGCGCTCTTGCATATTTAAGGCATTCAAAGTAATAATATTTCACAGCATTAATACAGTTATGTACTAGACTGGACAATGGTAAGCAGAGCCAGTACTTATATCAACAATGGCCTTATCTGTGTGAAGTTTGTATGTTCTCCCTGTGTTTGCGTGGGTTTCCTCCGGGTGCTGTGGTTTCCTCCCACACTCCAAAAAACATACTGTTAGGTTAATTGGCTGCTATCAAAATTGATCCTAGTCTCTCCCTCTCTGTCTGTGTGTGAGTGTGTGTCTATATTAGGGAATTTAGACTGTAAGCTCCAATAGGGTAGGGACTGATGTGAATGGGTTCTCTGTACAGCGCTGCGCTATTAGTGACACTATATAAATAAATGATAATGAGGATGATGATGATATGTGTTTACTATGCCTATACACATAGCCAGCTTCCACACTTGATTGGCAGATTAATGCATCATTATTGCTAAGTTTGATAACAGTTGTCTAATACAGTGACACTGGTAGAGAAAACCACTATAGACATTCACATAAGCAGCTCTCATCATCATCATTTATGGCATAAGACTTCTTTAATTATACTAAGTTTTTGAGCAGGTCTGCATTATACTTAATTATATAAGGGAGATGTACTTTTAGTAAAAAGTAGCTCTCCAATTTCAAAAGTACATCAACGTAGTATTAATACTTAGATTTAAAGGTGTTCTGGGATCAATGAAATACATTCCCAGCAGCCATCACCCTTTGCCTCTATCTTATTGCATATTTTGTCCTAATGTGCTTTCATATTTACATGTCACCATGTTTCCATTGGCTAGTACCTTAAAGTCAGATGTCTGTCAAGCAAACTGACCAGTGACAGAATTGCTTTGTGAGGTTTACATCTTTATGACATCAAATGCTTCACATGAAAAAAGCAGTTCATTGTCAAAAATCAGCTATATTAGGAGAGTGAGAATTGTGTTTTAGCATCAATTACACACTAAATATGCTGTCATTGTGTATTTTTAATGGATGTCTTTCAGTTTTAAAGATAGACAGACCGATAGATAGATAGATAGATAGATAGATAGATAGATAGATAGATAGATAGATAGATAGACAGACAGACAGACTGATTTCAACTGGAAGCAGTGCTTACATATTGCTTAATTTTTGGTGGTTATTAAATAGTATGGGTAGGCAAGAAAAGTGCATATATCTTTTATTAGCATAAACTTACCCAAATGCGCTCTTGCATATTTAAGGCATTCAAAGTAATAATATTTCACAGCATTAATACAGTTATGTACTAGACTGGACAATGGTAAGCAGAGCCAGTACTTATATCAACAATGGCCTTATCTGTGTGAAGTTTGTATGTTCTCCCTGTGTTTGCGTGGGTTTCCTCCGGGTGCTGTGGTTTCCTCCCACACTCCAAAAAACATACTGTTAGGTTAATTGGCTGCTATCAAAATTGATCCTAGTCTCTCCCTCTCTGTCTGTGTGTGAGTGTGTGTCTATATTAGGGAATTTAGACTGTAAGTTTCAATAGGGTAGGGACTGATGTGAATGGGTTCTCTGTACAGCGCTGCGCTATTAGTGACACTATATAAATAAATGATAATGAGGATGATGATGATATGTGTTTACTATGCCTATACACATAGCCAGCTTCCACACTTGATTGGCAGATTAATGCATCATTATTGCTAAGTTTAATAACAGTTGTCTAATACAGTGACACTGGTAGAGAAAACCACTATAGACATTCACATAAGCAGCTCTCATCATCATCATTTATGGCATAAGACTTCTTTAATTATACTAAGTTTTTGAGCAGGTCTGCATTATACTTAATTATATAAGGGAGATGTACTTTTAGTAAAAAGTAGCTCTCCAATTTCAAAAGTACATCAACGTAGTATTAATACTTAGATTTAAAGGTGTTCTGGGATCAATGAAATACATTCCCAGCAGCCATCACCCTTTGCCTCTATCTTATTGCATATTTTGTCCTAATGTGCTTTCATATTTACATGTCACCATGTTTCCATTGGCTAGTACCTTAAAGTCAGATGTCTGTCAAGCAAACTGACCAGTGACAGAATTGCTTTGTGAGGTTTACATCTTTATGACATCAAATGCTTCACATGAAAAATGCAGTTCATTGTCAAAAATCAGCTATATTAGGAGAGTGAGAATTGTGTTTTAGCATCAATTACACACTAAATATGCTGTCATTGTGTATTTTTAATGGATGTCTTTCAGTTTTAAAGATAGACAGACCGATAGATAGATAGATAGATAGATAGATAGATAGATAGATAGATAGACAGACAGACAGACTGATTTCAACTGGAAGCAGTGCTTACATATTGCTTAATTTTTGGTGGTTATTAAATAGTATGGGTAGGCAAGAAAAGTGCATATATCTTTTATTAGCATAAACTTACCCAAATGCGCTCTTGCATATTTAAGGCATTCAAAGTAATAATATTTCACAGCATTAATACAGTTATGTACTAGACTGGACAATGGTAAGCAGAGCCAGTACTTATATCAACAATGGCCTTATCTGTGTGAAGTTTGTATGTTCTCCCTGTGTTTGCGTGGGTTTCCTCCGGGTGCTGTGGTTTCCTCCCACACTCCAAAAAACATACTGTTAGGTTAATTGGCTGCTATCAAAATTGATCCTAGTCTCTCCCTCTCTGTCTGTGTGTGAGTGTGTGTCTATATTAGGGAATTTAGACTGTAAGCTCCAATAGGGTAGGGACTGATGTGAATGGGTTCTCTGTACAGCGCTGCGCTATTAGTGACACTATATAAATAAATGATAATGAGGATGATGATGATATGTGTTTACTATGCCTATACACATAGCCAGCTTCCACACTTGATTGGCAGATTAATGCATCATTATTGCTAAGTTTGATAACAGTTGTCTAATACAGTGACACTGGTAGAGAAAACCACTATAGACATTCACATAAGCAGCTCTCATCATCATCATTTATGGCATAAGACTTCTTTAATTATACTAAGTTTTTGAGCAGGTCTGCATTATACTTAATTATATAAGGGAGATGTACTTTTAGTAAAAAGTAGCTCTCCAATTTCAAAAGTACATCAACGTAGTATTAATACTTAGATTTAAAGGTGTTCTGGGATCAATGAAATACATTCCCAGCAGCCATCACCCTTTGCCTCTATCTTATTGCATATTTTGTCCTAATGTGCTTTCATATTTACATGTCACCATGTTTCCATTGGCTAGTACCTTAAAGTCAGATGTCTGTCAAGCAAACTGACCAGTGACAGAATTGCTTTGTGAGGTTTACATCTTTATGACATCAAATGCTTCACATGAAAAATGCAGTTCATTGTCAAAAATCAGCTATATTAGGAGAGTGAGAATTGTGTTTTAGCATCAATTACACACTAAATATGCTGTCATTGTGTATTTTTAATGGATGTCTTTCAGTTTTAAAGATAGACAGACCGATAGATAGATAGATAGATAGATAGATAGATAGATAGATAGATAGATAGATAGATAGATAGATAGACAGACAGACAGACTGATTTCAACTGGAAGCAGTGCTTACATATTGCTTAATTTTTGGTGGTTATTAAATAGTATGGGTAGGCAAGAAAAGTGCATATATCTTTTATTAGCATAAACTTACCCAAATGCGCTCTTGCATATTTAAGGCATTCAAAGTAATAATATTTCACAGCATTAATACAGTTATGTACTAGACTGGACAATGGTAAGCAGAGCCAGTACTTATATCAACAATGGCCTTATCTGTGTGAAGTTTGTATGTTCTCCCTGTGTTTGCGTGGGTTTCCTCCGGGTGCTGTGGTTTCCTCCCACACTCCAAAAAACATACTGTTAGGTTAATTGGCTGCTATCAAAATTGATCCTAGTCTCTCCCTCTCTGTCTGTGTGTGAGTGTGTGTCTATATTAGGGAATTTAGACTGTAAGTTTCAATAGGGTAGGGACTGATGTGAATGGGTTCTCTGTACAGCGCTGCGCTATTAGTGACACTATATAAATAAATGATAATGAGGATGATGATGATATGTGTTTACTATGCCTATACACATAGCCAGCTTCCACACTTGATTGGCAGATTAATGCATCATTATTGCTAAGTTTAATAACAGTTGTCTAATACAGTGACACTGGTAGAGAAAACCACTATAGACATTCACATAAGCAGCTCTCATCATCATCATTTATGGCATAAGACTTCTTTAATTATACTAAGTTTTTGAGCAGGTCTGCATTATACTTAATTATATAAGGGAGATGTACTTTTAGTAAAAAGTAGCTCTCCAATTTCAAAAGTACATCAACGTAGTATTAATACTTAGATTTAAAGGTGTTCTGGGATCAATGAAATACATTCCCAGCAGCCATCACCCTTTGCCTCTATCTTATTGCATATTTTGTCCTAATGTGCTTTCATATTTACATGTCACCATGTTTCCATTGGCTAGTACCTTAAAGTCAGATGTCTGTCAAGCAAACTGACCAGTGACAGAATTGCTTTGTGAGGTTTACATCTTTATGACATCAAATGCTTCACATGAAAAATGCAGTTCATTGTCAAAAATCAGCTATATTAGGAGAGTGAGAATTGTGTTTTAGCATCAATTACACACTAAATATGCTGTCATTGTGTATTTTTAATGGATGTCTTTCAGTTTTAAAGATAGACAGACCGATAGATAGATAGATAGATAGATAGATAGATAGATAGATAGATAGACAGACAGACAGACTGATTTCAACTGGAAGCAGTGCTTACATATTGCTTAATTTTTGGTGGTTATTAAATAGTATGGGTAGGCAAGAAAAGTGCATATATCTTTTATTAGCATAAACTTACCCAAATGCGCTCTTGCATATTTAAGGCATTCAAAGTAATAATATTTCACAGCATTAATACAGTTATGTACTAGACTGGACAATGGTAAGCAGAGCCAGTACTTATATCAACAATGGCCTTATCTGTGTGAAGTTTGTATGTTCTCCCTGTGTTTGCGTGGGTTTCCTCCGGGTGCTGTGGTTTCCTCCCACACTCCAAAAAACATACTGTTAGGTTAATTGGCTGCTATCAAAATTGATCCTAGTCTCTCCCTCTCTGTCTGTGTGTGAGTGTGTGTCTATATTAGGGAATTTAGACTGTAAGCTCCAATAGGGTAGGGACTGATGTGAATGGGTTCTCTGTACAGCGCTGCGCTATTAGTGACACTATATAAATAAATGATAATGAGGATGATGATGATATGTGTTTACTATGCCTATACACATAGCCAGCTTCCACACTTGATTGGCAGATTAATGCATCATTATTGCTAAGTT
>NW_027447327.1:0-33355 GCF_038048845.1 Mixophyes fleayi | reverse complement strand
TACATAATTCTTGTTTCTCATGACATTTCTAACATTGCCCACAATTATCAACTTTCTAAGTCTTTCTGAGCAAGAGAAATCGCAAAACAGTCATTGCTTCATTGGCGTCCAAAAAACAACGCTTTTTTACACTCCTGTCTCCCTTTCTCTTGGAAACAATGACTTACATCAATTCTTTTACATAATTCTTGTTTCTCATGACATTTCTTACATTGCCCACAATTATCAACTTTCTAAGTCTTTCTGAGCAGGAGAAATCGCAAAACATAGTCATTTCTTCTTTGCCGTCCAAAAACAACGCTTTTTACACTTCGGTCTCCCTTTCTCTTGGAAACAATGACTTACATCAATTCTTTTACATAATTCTTGTTTCTCATGACATTTCTAACATTGCCACAATTATCAACTTTCTAAGTCTTTCTGAGCAGGAGAAATCGCAAAACATAGTCATTTCTTCATTGCCGTCCAAAAACAACGCTTTTTTACACTCCTGTCTCCCTTTCTCTTGGAAACAATGACTTACATCAATTCTTTTACATAATTCTTGTTTCTCATGACATTTCTAACATTGCCCACAATTATCAACTTTCTAAGTCTTTCTGAGCAAGAGAAATCGCAAAACAGTCATTGCTTCATTGGCGTCCAAAAACAACGCTTTTTTACACTCCTGTCTCCCCTTTCTCTTGGAAACAATGACTTACATCAATTCTTTTACATAATTCTTGTTTCTCATGACATTTCTTACATTGCCTCACAATTATCAACTTTCTAAGTCTTTCTGAGCAGGAGAAATCGCAAAACATAGTCATTTCTTCTTTGCCGTCCAAAAACAACGCTTTTTTACACTCCTGTCTCCTTTCTCTTGGAAACAATGACTTACATCAATTCTTTTACATAATTCTTGTTTCTCATGACATTTCTAACATTGCCCACAATTATCAACTTTCTAAGTCTTTCTGAGCAAGAGAAATCGCAAAACATAGTCATTTCTTCATTGCCGTCCAAAAACAACGCTTTTTTACACTCCTGTCTCCCTTTCTCTTGGAAACAATGACTTACATCAATTCTTTTACATAATTCTTGTTTCTCATGACATTTCTAACAATGCCCACAATTATCAACTTTCTAAGTCTTTCTGAGCAAGAGAAATCGCAAAACAGTCATTTCTTCATTGCCGTCCAAAAACAACGCTTTTTTACACTCCTGTCTCCCTTTCTCCTTGGAAACAATGACTTACATCAATTCTTTTACATAATTCTTGTTTCTCATGACATTTCTAACATTGCCCACAATTATCAACTTTCTAAGTCTTTCTGAGCAAGAGAAATCGCAAAACAGTCATTGCTTCATTGGCGTCCAAAAACAACGCTTTTTTACACTCCTGTCTCCCTTTCTCTTGGAAACAATGACTTACATCAATCTTTTACATAATTCTTGTTTCTCATGACATTTCTTACATTGCCCACAATTATCAACTTTCTAAGTCTTTCTGAGCAGGAGAAATCGCAAAACATAGTCATTTCTTCTTTGCCGTCCAAAAACAACGCTTTTTTACACTCCTGTCTCCCTTTCTCTTGGAAACAATGACTTACATCAATTCTTTTACATAATTCTTGTTTCTCATGACATTTCTAACATTGCCCACAATTATCAACTTTCTAAGTCTTTCTGAGCAAGAGAAATCGCAAAACAGTCATTGCTTCATTGGCGTCCAAAAACAACGCTTTTTTACACTCCTGTCTCCCTTTCTCTTGGAAACAATGACTTACATCAATTCTTTTACATAATTCTTGTTTCTCATGACATTTCTTACATTGCCCACAATTATCAACTTTCTAAGTCTTTCTGAGCAGGAGAAATCGCAAAACATAGTCATTTCTTCTTTGCCGTCCAAAAACAACGCTTTTTTACACTTCGGTCTCCCTTTCTCTTGGAAACAATGACTTACATCAATTCTTTTACATAATTCTTGTTTCTCATGACATTTCTAACATTGCCCACAATTATCAACTTTCTAAGTCTTTCTGAGCAAGAGAAATCGCAAAACAGTCATTTCTTCATTGCCGTCCAAAAACAATGCTTTTTTATACTCCGGTCTCCCTTTCTCTTGGAAACAATGACTTACATCAATTCTTTTACATAATTCTTGTTTCTCATGACATTTCTAACATTGCCCACAATTATCAACTTTCTAAGTCTTTCTGAGCAGGAGAAATCGCAAAACATAGTCATTTCTTCATTGCCGTCCAAAACAACGCTTTTTTACACTCCGGTCTCCCTTTCTCTTTGAAACAATGACTTACATCAATTCTTTTACATAATTCTTGTTTCTCATGACATTTCTAACATTGCCCACAATTATCAACTTTCTAAGTCTTTCTGAGCAAGAGAAATCGCAAAACAGTCATTTCTTCATTGCCGTCCAAAAACAACGCTTTTTTACACTCCGGTCTCCCTTTCTCTTGGAAACAATGACTTACATCAATTCTTTTACATAATTCTTGTTTCTCATGACATTTCTAACATTGCCCACAATTATCAACTTTCTAAGTCTTTCTGAGCAAGAGAAATCGCAAAACAGTCATTTCTTCATTGCCGTCCAAAACAATGCTTTTTTACACTCCGGTCTCCCTTTCTCTTGGAAACAATGACTTACATCAATTCTTTTACATAATTCTTGTTTCTCATGACATTTCTAACATTGCCCACAATTATCAACTTTCTAAGTCTTTCTGAGCAAGAGAAATCGCAAAACAGTCATTTCTTCATTGCCGTCCAAAACAACGCTTTTTTACACTCCGGTCTCCCTTTCTCTTGGAAACAATGACTTACATCAATTCTTTTACATAATTCTTGTTTCTCATGACATTTCTAACATTGCCCACAATTATCAACTTTCTAAGTCTTTCTGAGCAGGAGAAATCGCAAAACATAGTCATTTCTTCATTGCCGTCCAAAAACAACGCTTTTTTACACTCCTGTCTCCCTTTCTCTTGGAAACAATGACTTACATCAATTCTTTTACATAATTCTTGTTTCTCATGACATTTCTAACATTGCCCACAATTATCAACTTTCTAAGTCTTTCTGAGCAAGAGAAATCGCAAAACAGTCATTGCTTCATTGGCGTCCAAAAACAACGCTTTTTTACACTCCTGTCTCCCTTTCTCTTGAAACAATGACTTACATCAATTCTTTTACATAATTCTTGTTTCTCATGACATTTCTTACATTGCCCACAATTATCAACTTTCTAAGTCTTTCTGAGCAGGAGAAATCGCAAACATAGTCATTTCTTCTTTGCCGTCCAAAAACAACGCTTTTTTACACTCCTGTCTCCCTTTCTCTTGGAAACAATGACTTACATCAATTCTTTTACATAATTCTTGTTTCTCATGACATTTCTAACAATGCCCACAATTATCAACTTTCTAAGTCTTTCTGAGCAAGAGAAATCGCAAAACAGTCATTTCTTCATTGCCGTCCAAAAACAACGCTTTTTTACACTCCTGTCTCCCTTTCCCTTGGAAACAATGACTTACATCAATTCTTTTACATAATTCTTGTTTCTCATGACATTTCTAACATTGCCACAATTATCAACTTTCTAAGTCTTTCTGAGCAAGAGAAATCGCAAAACAGTCATTGCTTCATTGGCGTCCAAAAACAACGCTTTTTTACACTCCTGTCTCCCTTTCTCCTGGAAACAATGACTTACATCAATTCTTTTACATAATTCTTGTTTTCTCATGACATTTCTTACATTGCCCACAATTATCAACTTTCTAAGTCTTTCTGAGCAGGAGAAATCGCAAAACATAGTCATTTCTTCTTTGCCGTCCAAAAACAACGCTTTTTTACACTCCTGTCTCCCTTTCTCTTGGAAACAATGACTTACATCAATTCTTTTACATAATTCTTGTTTCTCATGACATTTCTAACATTGCCCACAATTATCAACTTTCTAAGTCTTTCTGAGCAAGAGAAATCGCAAAACAGTCATTGCTTCATTGGCGTCCAAAAACAACGCTTTTTTACACTCCTGTCTCCCTTTCTCTTGGAAACAATGACTTACATCAATTCTTTTACATAATTCTTGTTTCTCATGACATTTCTTACATTGCCCACAATTATCAACTTTCTAAGTCTTTCTGAGCAGGAGAAATCGCAAAACATAGTCCATTTCTTCTTTGCCGTCCAAAAACAACGCTTTTTTACACTTCGGTCTCCCTTTCTCTTGGAAACAATGACTTACATCAATTCTTTTACATAATTCTTGTTTCTCATGACATTTCTAACATTGCCCACAATTATCAACTTTCTAAGTCTTTCTGAGCAGGAGAAATCGCAAAACATAGTCATTTCTTCATTGCCGTCCAAAAACAACGCTTTTTTACACTCCTGTCTCCCTTTCTCTTGGAAACAATGACTTACATCAATTCTTTTACATAATTCTTGTTTCTCATGACATTTCTAACATTGCCCACAATTATCAACTTTTTAAGTCTTTCTGAGCAAGAGAAATCGCAAAACAGTCATTGCTTCATTGGCGTCCAAAAACAACGCTTTTTACACTCCTGTCTCCCTTTCTCTTGGAAACAATGACTTACATCAATTCTTTTACATAATTCTTGTTTCTCATGACATTTCTTACATTGCTCACAATTATCAACTTTCTAAGTCTTTCTGAGCAGGAGAAATCGCAAAACATAGTCATTTCTTCTTTGCCGTCCAAAAACAACGCTTTTTTACACTCCTGTCTCCCTTTCTCTTGGAAACAATGACTTACATCAATTCTTTTACATAATTCTTGTTTCTCATGACATTTCTAACATTGCCCACAATTATCAACTTTCTAAGTCTTTCTGAGCAAGAGAAATCGCAAAACATAGTCATTTCTTCATTGCCGTCCAAAAACAACGCTTTTTTACACTCCTGTCTCCCTTTCTCTTGGAAACAATGACTTACATCAATTCTTTTACATAATTCTTGTTTCTCATGACATTTCTAACAATGCCCACAATTATCAACTTTCTAAGTCTTTCTGAGCAAGAGAAATCGCAAAACAGTCATTTCTTCATTGCCGTCCAAAAACAACGCTTTTTTACACTCCTGTCTCCCTTTCCCTTGGAAACAATGACTTACATCAATTCTTTTACATAATTCTTGTTTCTCATGACATTTCTAACATTGCCCACAATTATCAACTTTCTAAGTCTTTCTGAGCAAGAGAAATCGCAAAACAGTCATTGCTTCATTGGCGTCCAAAAACAACGCTTTTTTACACTCCTGTCTCCCTTTCTCTTGGAAACAATGACTTACATCAATTCTTTTACATAATTCTTGTTTCTCATGACATTTCTTACATTGCCCACAATTATCAACTTTCTAAGTCTTTCTGAGCAGGAGAAATCGCAAAACATAGTCATTTCTTCTTTGCCGTCCAAAAACAACGCTTTTTTACACTCCTGTCTCCCTTTCTCTTGGAAACAATGACTTACATCAATTCTTTTACATAATTCTTGTTTCTCATGACATTTCTAACATTGCCCACAATTATCAACTTTCTAAGTCTTTCTGAGCAAGAGAAATCGCAAAACAGTCATTGCTTCATTGGCGTCCAAAAACAACGCTTTTTTACACTCCTGTCTCCCTTTCTCTTGGAAACAATGACTTACATCAATTCTTTTACATAATTCTTGTTTCTCATGACATTTCTTACATTGCCCACAATTATCAACTTTCTAAGTCTTTCTGAGCAGGAGAAATCGCAAAACATAGTCATTTCTTCTTTGCCGTCCAAAAACAACGCTTTTTTACACTTCGGTCTCCCTTTCTCTTGGAAACAATGACTTACATCAATTCTTTTACATAATTCTTGTTTCTCATGACATTTCTAACATTGCCCACAATTATCAACTTTCTAAGTCTTTCTGAGCAGGAGAAATCGCAAAACATAGTCATTTCTTCATTGCCGTCCAAAAACAACGCTTTTTTACACTCCTGTCTCCCTTTCTCTTGGAAACAATGACTTACATCAATTCTTTTACATAATTCTTGTTTCTCATGACATTTCTAACATTGCCCACAATTATCAACTTTTTAAGTCTTTCTGAGCAAGAGAAATCGCAAAACAGTCATTGCTTCATTGGCGTCCAAAAACAACGCTTTTTTACACTCCTGTCTCCCTTTCTCTTGGAAACAATGACTTACATCAATTCTTTTACATAATTCTTGTTTCTCATGACATTTCTTACATTGCTCACAATTATCAACTTTCTAAGTCTTTCTGAGCAGGAGAAATCGCAAAACATAGTCATTTCTTCTTTGCCGTCCAAAAACAACGCTTTTTTACACTCCTGTCTCCCTTTCTCTTGGAAACAATGACTTACATCAATTCTTTTACATAATTCTTGTTTCTCATGACATTTCTAACATTGCCCACAATTATCAACTTTCTAAGTCTTTCTGAGCAAGAGAAATCGCAAAACATAGTCATTTCTTCATTGCCGTCCAAAAACAACGCTTTTTTACACTCCTGTCTCCCTTTCTCTTGGAAACAATGACTTACATCAATTCTTTTACATAATTCTTGTTTCTCATGACATTTCTAACAATGCCCACAATTATCAACTTTCTAAGTCTTTCTGAGCAAGAGAAATCGCAAAACAGTCATTTCTTCATTGCCGTCCAAAAACAACGCTTTTTTACACTCCTGTCTCCCTTTCCCTTGGAAACAATGACTTACATCAATTCTTTTACATAATTCTTGTTTCTCATGACATTTCTAACATTGCCCACAATTATCAACTTTCTAAGTCTTTCTGAGCAAGAGAAATCGCAAAACAGTCATTGCTTCATTGGCGTCCAAAAACAACGCTTTTTTACACTCCTGTCTCCCTTTCTCTTGGAAACAATGACTTACATCAATTCTTTTACATAATTCTTGTTTCTCATGACATTTCTTACATTGCCCACAATTATCAACTTTCTAAGTCTTTCTGAGCAGGAGAAATCGCAAAACATAGTCATTTCTTCTTTGCCGTCCAAAAACAACGCTTTTTTACACTCCTGTCTCCCTTTCTCTTGGAAACAATGACTTACATCAATTCTTTTACATAATTCTTGTTTCTCATGACATTTCTAACATTGCCCACAATTATCAACTTTCTAAGTCTTTCTGAGCAAGAGAAATCGCAAAACAGTCATTGCTTCATTGGCGTCCAAAAACAACGCTTTTTTACACTCCTGTCTCCCTTTCTCTTGGAAACAATGACTTACATCAATTCTTTTACATAATTCTTGTTTCTCATGACATTTCTTACATTGCCCACAATTATCAACTTTCTAAGTCTTTCTGAGCAGGAGAAATCGCAAAACATAGTCATTTCTTCTTTGCCGTCCAAAAACAACGCTTTTTTACACTTCGGTCTCCCTTTCTCTTGGAAACAATGACTTACATCAATTCTTTTACATAATTCTTGTTTCTCATGACATTTCTAACATTGCCCACAATTATCAACTTTCTAAGTCTTTCTGAGCAAGAGAAATCGCAAAACAGTCATTTCTTCATTGCCGTCCAAAAACAATGCTTTTTTATACTCCGGTCTCCCTTTCTCTTGGAAACAATGACTTACATCAATTCTTTTACATAATTCTTGTTTCTCATGACATTTCTAACATTGCCCACAATTATCAACTTTCTAAGTCTTTCTGAGCAAGAGAAATCGCAAAACAGTCATTTCTTCATTGCCGTCCAAAAACAACGCTTTTTTACACTCCGGTCTCCCTTTCTCTTGGAAACAAGGACTTACATCAATTCTTTTACATAATTCTTGTTTCTCATGACATTTCTAACATTGCCCACAATTATCAACTTTCTAAGTCTTTCTGAGCAGGAGAAATCGCAAAACATAGTCATTTCTTCATTGCCGTCCAAAAACAACGCTTTTTTACACTCCTGTCTCCCTTTCTCTTGGAAACAATGACTTACATCAATTCTTTTACATAATTCTTGTTTCTCATGACATTTCTAACATTGCCCACAATTATAAACTTTCTAAGTCTTTCTGAGCAAGAGAAATCGCAAAACAGTCATTGCTTCATTGGCGTCCAAAAACAACGCTTTTTTACACTCCTGTCTCCCTTTCTCTTGGAAACAATGACTTACATCAATTCTTTTACATAATTCTTGTTTCTCATGACATTTCTTACATTGCCCACAATTATCAACTTTCTAAGTCTTTCTGAGCAGGAGAAATCGCAAAACATAGTCATTTCTTCTTTGCCGTCCAAAAACAACGCTTTTTTACACTCCTGTCTCCCTTTCTCTTGGAAACAATGACTTACATCAATTCTTTTACATAATTCTTGTTTCTCATGACATTTCTAACATTGCCCACAATTATCAACTTTCTAAGTCTTTCTGAGCAAGAGAAATCGCAAAACATAGTCATTTCTTCATTGCCGTCCAAAAACAACGCTTTTTTACACTCCTGTCTCCCTTTCTCTTGGAAACAATGACTTACATCAATTCTTTTACATAATTCTTGTTTCTCATGACATTTCTAACAATGCCCACAATTATCAACTTTCTAAGTCTTTCTGAGCAAGAGAAATCGCAAAACAGTCATTTCTTCATTGCCGTCCAAAAACAACGCTTTTTTACACTCCTGTCTCCCTTTCTCTTGGAAACAATGACTTACATCAATTCTTTTACATAATTCTTGTTTCTCATGACATTTCTAACATTGCCCACAATTATCAACTTTCTAAGTCTTTCTGAGCAAGAGAAATCGCAAAACAGTCATTGCTTCATTGGCGTCCAAAAACAACGCTTTTTTACACTCCTGTCTCCCTTTCTCTTGGAAACAATGACTTACATCAATTCTTTTACATAATTCTTGTTTCTCATGACATTTCTTACATTGCCCACAATTATCAACTTTCTAAGTCTTTCTGAGCAGGAGAAATCGCAAAACATAGTCATTTCTTCTTTGCCGTCCAAAAACAACGCTTTTTTACACTCCTGTCTCCCTTTCTCTTGGAAACAATGACTTACATCAATTCTTTTACATAATTCTTGTTTCTCATGACATTTCTAACATTGCCCACAATTATCAACTTTCTAAGTCTTTCTGAGCAAGAGAAATCGCAAAACAGTCATTTCCTCATTGCCGTCCAAAAACAACGCTTTTTTACACTTCGGTCTCCCTTTCTCTTGGAAACAATGACTTACATCAATTCTTTTACATAATTCTTGTTTCTCATGACATTTCTAACATTGCCCACAATTATCAACTTTCTAAGTCTTTCTGAGCAGGAGAAATCGCAAAACATTGTCATTTCTTCATTGCCGTCCAAAAACAACGCTTTTTTACACTCCGGTCTCCTTTTCTCTTGGAAACAATGACTTACATCAATTCTTTTACATAATTCTTGTTTCTCATGAAATTTCTAACATTGCCCACAATTATCAACTTTCTAAGTCTTTCTGAGCAGGAGAAATCGCAAAACATAGTCCTTTCTTTATTGCCGTCCAAAAACAACGCTTTTTTACACTCCTGTCTCCCTTTCTCTTGGAAACAATGACTTACATCAATTCTTTTACATAATTCTTGTTTCTCATGACATTTCTAACAATGCCCACAATTATCAACTTTCTAAGTCTTTCTGAGCAAGAGAAATCGCAAAACAGTCATTTCTTCATTGCCGTCCAAAAACAACGCTTTTTTACACTCCTGTCTCCCTTTCTCTTGGAAACAATGACTTACATCAATTCTTTTACATAATTCTTGTTTCTCATGACATTTCTAACATTGCCCACAATTATCAACTTTCTAAGTCTTTCTGAGCAAGAGAAATCGCAAAACAGTCATTTCTTCATTGCCGTCCAAAAACAATGCTTTTTTACACTCCGGTCTCCCTTTCTCTTGGAAACAATGACTTACATCAATTCTTTTACATAATTCTTGTTTCTCATGACATTTCTAACATTGCCCACAATTATCAACTTTCTAAGTCTTTCTGAGCAGGAGAAATCGCAAAACATAGTCATTTCTTCATTGCCGTCCAAAAACAACGCTTTTTTACACTCCTGTCTCCCTTTCTCTTGGAAACAATGACTTACATCAATTCTTTTACATAATTCTTGTGTCACTGGCACTAGGAGTCTTTACCCAGGGATCACCAGGTGATAGGCTTACCAGAGCAGTATAGGTGGTAATATGGTACTCTGGTAGCAGGGTGATCACGGAACAGGAAATAGCAGATGATGAGATGCTCAGGAAAGTCTATGACTAGCAGCACTGGCAATATGGAGGTAGTAATACACGAGGAACTGTATGGACAAAGGACACGTGAAGGTAGTCAGTGGTCTGCGGTAGCAAGTTGTACCACTGCTATAGTGAGGAGGAATGTCCAACAGAAACGAGGAGGTGATGAGAGTCAGCGGTCTGCGGATAGCAAGTTGTACCGCTGTCAGAGTGAAGGAATGGAATCCAAGTGGAGGTATCCGGGGAGTCAGTGGTCTGCGTTAGCAAGATGTACCACTGCTATGTGAGAGGATACTGGAACAGGTGAAACTGTAAACAGGAGTCAGTGGTCTGCCACTAGCAAGTTGTACTACTGAATATATATGTGAGGAGGTGCGCGGGGAGAGGCTGCAACACAATATATACACGGGCACCTTGACTTTGATCCACAGTAATATGCACAATATAAATGTATAAATGACTGAACAACACTGCCAATATAGAAAGTCTCTTGAAGTAATCCGGCATAAGATAACACAGTCAATGATGGCAGTAGAGTCAGCAGATAGTACACTCCAGAGGAGAACCAACACAGTCCAGCAAGGTATGCAATACACAGCACAGTCAATGGGAAGTATGCATACCGTGGTTCAGGAGAAGGCAGTCAGACAGGAGTGCAGAGATACCTGAAGGGCAGGAGGCCAGCAGGATACAAGTCCCTGGATGGGTGAAGCAGGGGTCTAGCAGGTGCAGCGCACAGGTAGGTAGACCAGCAGGGAACACAGGAAGGCGTGGAGAGCGGATCAGCAGTAGATGGATGAGTAGCGCTGAGAAGTAACAGCAGCGGGTCTCTGCGGGAACACGGAGGTAACCAATAGCAACCAGCAGGTGCAGTAACGATGGGACACCGGAGCAGAGTTGAACTGGAACAGATGATCACGGAGAGTAGCGGGTAGCAATAGTGGCAGCAGACTCAAGGAAACACGGTAGAGTAGACAAGGACTGAAGACTGAAGCGCACAGAGGCAGCGGATAGGAATCAGCTAAACAGTCACGATGAAACACAGACGGGTTGCAGGTTGAAGACTGTAGTGCACGGAGGCAGCGGATAGGAATCAGCTAGCAGTCACAATGATGAAACACAGACGAGTTGCAGGTTGAAGACTGTAGTGCACGGAGGCAGCGGATAGGAATCAGCCAAACAGTCACGATGATGAAACACAGACGCGTTGCAGGTTGAAGCCTGTAGTGCACGGAGGCAGCGGATAGGAATCAGCTGGCAGTCACAAACATGAACAGGTGAGTGGATGTGGTTGAAGCCTATAATGCACGGAGGCAGCGGATAGGCATCAGCTAACAGTCCCAATGATACATGGTAGAGTTGAAGTGATTAGAAGACTGTAGTGCACGGAGGCAGCGGATAGGAATCAGCTCACAGTCACGATGATACAGTAGATGGTAGAAGTGGTATGGGAACCACAGTAGCAGAAGTGGTTTGGAAACCACAGAGGTAGAAGTGGTTTGGAAACCACAGGAATCAGCTGGGCTGAATAAACGAGGAAACACAGGAACACCTTCAGAGACTCATGGGGAATGAGACTCCAAGATCAGGCAACGTGGTGTTGACCACAGGTGCTTAATATAGGGAGGTTGCCTGATCTGCCAATTAAGTTAAAGGAACATACACTGAAGGTTTGGAAAGGGCTGCGCATGCGCAGTCCCTCAGGATAGAGGACGTCCACGGTTCCTAATAGTCCGGGAAGAAGCACTCACAGTCCGGTGAGTGACAGTACCCCCCCTTTTAAAGGTGGGCACAGAACGCCTGGAACCGGGCTTGTCCGGATTTTTGGAATAAAACTTCTTCAGAAGGGCAGGAGCATTAAGATCTTCAGCTTTGATCCATGAACGCTCTTCAGGACCAAAGCCCTTCCAATGAACGAGGAAACGGAGGACTCCTCGCGAAATTTTTGCATCCAATACCTCAGTAATCTCGAAATCCTCCTCCTGATGAACTTGAACTGGCTGCGGTGCTGAGGGAGGAGTCGAGAAACGATTGATAATAAGAGGTTTGAGTAAGGACACATGGAAGGCATTGGAAATCCGAAGATTCTTAGGAAGAAGAAGTTTAACACATACTGGATTGATAACTTGAATGATCCTATATGGACCAATAAAACGAGGGGCGAATTTCATAGATGGAACCTTCAAACGAATATTTTTGGTAGATAACCAAACCCGATCTCCAATTTTTAGTGGTGGAATAGCCCGCCTCTTCTTATCTGCGAAAGACTTATATTTGTTAGATGTCTTCTTTAAACAGGTTTTGACCTGAGACCAGATATTTTTGAAGGTCTGACAAGCAGTCTCCACAGCAGGAACTTGGGTGGGTGGGAGGGCAGGAAATTCCGGAAAAGACGGATGGTGACCGTAAACCACAAAGAATGGAGTTTTGGATGATGACTCATGGTACATGTTGTTATGGGCGAATTCAGCCCAAGGGAGCAATTCTACCCAGTTGTCTTGGTTGGATGAAGAGAACATCCTAATAAAAGTCTCAAGATCTTGATTGACTCGTTCCGTTTGTCCGTTAGATTGCGGATGGTAAGACGATGAGAGTGCTAATCGTATGCCCAAGGTTTTACAAAGGGCCCGCCAGAATCTGGAAACGAATTGTACTCCTCTATCTGACACAATCTCAGACGGACATCCATGGATGCGGAAGATTTCTTTAATGAAATGTTCAGCCAGAGTAGACGAGGAAGGTAAACCGGACAGAGGGACGAAATGAGCCATCTTCGAAAATCTGTCTACCACTACCCAAATAGTATTGTGATTCTTACTTGGTGGCAAATCAGTAACGAAATCCATACTAATATGGGTCCAAGGCTTGGACGGAATGGGTAGTGGTCGCAGCAACCCTGCTGGAGTTCTGCGGGAGGATTTGAACTGAGAACATAAATCACAGGAAGCAATAAACTCTTTGACGTCTCTCCTCATTGAAGGCCACCAGTAACTACGAGAGAGAATCTCAAAGGTCTTATGTTCACCGGCGTGTCCAGAAAAACGAGAGGCATGGAACCACGAAAGGATTTTCCTCCTCAGAGTAGGAGGCACGAGGGTCTTCCCAAATGGTAGCATTTTGGTGGATGAAGCAGCCAGAGAAATACATTTGGGGTCTAGAATAGCATGGTTGGGAACCTCTTCTACATCAGAGGACGTCACAAAAGCTCGAGATAGAGCGTCAGCCTTCTTGTTCTTAGCAGCTGGTTTGAAGGTTATAATTAATTCAAAACGGGAAAAGAAAAGAGACCATCTTGCTTGACGAGGGTTCAAGCATTGAGCAGATTGCAAATATGACAAGTTCTTATGATCCGTGAAGATCGTCACCGGATGGCGAGCTCCTTCCAACAAGTATCTCCATTCCTCTAATGCAGCTTTGATGGCCAGCAACTCCTTGTCCCCGATAGTATAGTTTTTCTCTGCGGGCAGGAGACCCCGAGAGTAGAAGGCACAAGGATGTAATTTTTGTTGCTCCGAGCGTTGGGAGAGAATAGCTCCTAAGCCCACATTAGAGGCATCTACTTCTAGGAAGAAGGGGAGTGTCACATCAGGTTGTCGCAGAATGGGAGCAGACGAGAAGGACTCTTTGAGGATTTGAAAGGCTTGGAGAGCCTCAGATGACCATTGCTTAGTATTAGCCCCTTTCCGAGTTAAGGCCACAATGGGAGATGCAATGGATGAGAAGTCTTGAATGAAGCGTCTATAGTAATTGGCAAAACCTAAAAAACGCTGGATGGCACGAAGAGTAGTTGGCTGAGGCCAATGTAGTACAGCATTTACTTTGTCTGGATCCATCTTCAGGCCAACTCCGGAAACTATATACCCCAAGAATGGAATCTGGGGTAACTCGAATGAACATTTTTCCAATTTACAGAACAACGAGTTTTTCCGTAGTCTGGAGAGGACCTCTGCCACATGTTGGTGATGAGAAGGCAGGTCCTGTGAGAAGATCAATATGTCGTCCAGGTAGACAACGACACATACATATAATAAGTCCCGAAAGATCTCATTGATGAAACCCTGGAAAACCGCGGGGGCATTACACAGCCCGAAGGGCATTACTAAATATTCGTAATGCCCATCTCTGGTGTTAAACGCGGTCTTCCATTCGTCACCGGAACGGATTCTAATTAAATTGTAGGCACCACGAAGATCCAACTTAGTAAATATCCGAGCTCCCTTGATGCGATCAAATAGCTCAGTGATCAGCGGAATGGGATACCGATTCTTGATAGTAATGGCGTTGAGTCCACGAAAATCTATACAAGGGCGTAATGATCCATCCTTCTTTTTGACGAAGAAGAACCCAGCTCCAGCGGGAGAGGTGGAAGGTCGAATGAACCCACGCTGGAGATTCTCCTGTATGTACTCAGATGTGGCTTGAGTTTCAGGTAACGAGAGAGGATAGACCCGACCCCTGGGAGGAGTCTTGCCAGGTAGAAGGTCGATCGGACAATCCCAAGAACGATGAGGAGGAAGACGTTCAGACTGAGCTTTATCAAACACATCGGCAAATGAAGCATACTGAGGAGGGAGTCCCGGGGAGGAAGATGAGATGGAAGATTGCTGTACTTTAAGAGGAATAACTTGAGAGAGACAACGCTGGTGACATTCAGACCCCCAAGACATAACTTGAGGAGTGCGCCAGTCAATCTGGGGAGAGTGACACTGAAGCCATGGAAGGCCTAAGACAATCGGACTTGTCGTAACTGGAAGAATTAAAAACGAAATTTCTTCATGGTGTAGTGCACCAATCTGAAGGGTTACTGGAGACGTACTCTGGGTGATGAGACCGTTGATGAGACGTGATCCATCTATAGCCGTCACAGTAATGGGTGTTTTTAAAGTGATCACTGGTAGGGACCATTGATTCACTAGTGATTTAGAAATGAAATTTCCTGCTGCTCCGGAATCAATCAATGCCTGTGACTCAAAGGATTTGGTAGTCAAAGGAAATCGTAACATCGAAAGCGCAGACTTTAGATTTCATAGACAATGGAGAGGACTCCAGGGACCCTAACTTCACCTCTCCAGAACTAGTTAGGGCCTGGCATTTCCCGATTTCTTAGGGCAAGAACTGAGCATATGTGTGGAATCAGCACAATAGATACAGAGTCTATTCTTTACTCTTCGTTTCCTCTCTTCTAAAGATAATTTGGAACGTCCTATCTCCATGGGAATCACAGAAGGTGAAACTGGACGAAATTGAGGGTTTAAACGAAGAGGTGCTTTAGCAGAAGTTGTTTTCTCAGATTCTCTTTCACGAAATCTCATGTCTACACGATGGCAAAGAGAGATCAAATCTTCTAGTGACGAAGGAAGCTCTTGGGTAGTCAGTGCATCTTTAATTTTATCGGAGAGCCCCTGCCAGAAGGCGGCAACTAATGCTTCAGTGTTCCACTGAAGTTCAGAGGCTAAGATCCTAAATTGAATGACATACTGTCCTACTGTATGGGAGCCTTGTCGCAAACGAAGAATGCTGGAAGCAGCGGAGGTCACACGACCTGGTTCATCGAACACACTTCGGAACGTGGAAATGAATTTGGCACTATCTTGTAGAATTGGATCGTTTCTTTCCCACAGAGGGGAGGCCCAAGCCAGGGCTTGTCCAGAAAACAATGAGATAAGATAGGCCACTCTGGAACGATGGGTAGAAAAATTTTGAGGTTGGAGTTCAAAATGGACTGAACATTGGTTAAGGAAACCTCTACAAGTTTTGGGGTCCCCGTCATATTTTGACGGAGTAGGCAGGTGAAGCGTAGGAGCTGTAGACACCTGGGATGGCACTGGGGAAACGGAGGAAAGCACAGGAGCTTCAATACTAGCTGTAACAGTCTGTCCAGATGTTCCTTGGGAGGTTAACGATTGGTAACATTGAAGTAACAGCTGTTGGCGAGCATCCTGTTGCTCCACACGGCTGACCAGATGCTGCAGCATCTCTTTAGCAGTAGGTTCCGTATCTGGGTCTGTCATGGCCTGATCTTACTGTCACTGGCACTAGGAGTCTTTACCAGGGATCACCAGGTGATAGGCTTACCAGAGCAGTATAGGTGGTAATATGGTACTCTGGTAGCAGGGTGATCACGGAACAGGAAATAGCAGATGATGAGATGCTCAGGAAAGTCTATGACTAGCAGCACTGGCAATATGGAGGTAGTAATACACGAGGAACTGTATGGACAAAGGACACGTGAAGGTAGTCAGTGGTCTGCGGTAGCAAGTTGTACCACTGCTATAGTGAGGAGGAATGTCCAACAGAAACGAGGAGGTGATGAGAGTCAGCGGTCTGCGGATAGCAAGTTGTACCGCTGTCAGAGTGAAGGAATGGAATCCAAGTGGAGGTATCCGGGGAGTCAGTGGTCTGCGTTAGCAAGATGTACCACTGCTATGTGAGAGGATACTGGAACAGGTGAAACTGTAAACAGGAGTCAGTGGTCTGCCACTAGCAAGTTGTACTACTGAATATATATGTGAGGAGGTGCGCGGGGAGAGGCTGCAACACAATATATACACGGGCACCTTGACTTTGATCCACAGTAATATGCACAATATAAATGTATAAATGACTGAACAACACTGCCAATATAGAAAGTCTCTTGAAGTAATCCGGCATAAGATAACACAGTCAATGATGGCAGTAGAGTCAGCAGATAGTACACTCCAGAGGAGAACCAACACAGTCCAGCAAGGTATGCAATACACAGCACAGTCAATGGGAAGTATGCATACCGTGGTTCAGGAGAAGGCAGTCAGACAGGAGTGCAGAGATACCTGAAGGGCAGGAGGCCAGCAGGATACAAGTCCCTGGATGGGTGAAGCAGGGGTCTAGCAGGTGCAGCGCACAGGTAGGTAGACCAGCAGGGAACACAGGAAGGCGTGGAGAGCGGATCAGCAGTAGATGGATGAGTAGCGCTGAGAAGTAACAGCAGCGGGTCTCTGCGGGAACACGGAGGTAACCAATAGCAACCAGCAGGTGCAGTAACGATGGGACACCGGAGCAGAGTTGAACTGGAACAGATGATCACGGAGAGTAGCGGGTAGCAATAGTGGCAGCAGACTCAAGGAAACACGGTAGAGTAGACAAGGACTGAAGACTGAAGCGCACAGAGGCAGCGGATAGGAATCAGCTAAACAGTCACGATGAAACACAGACGGGTTGCAGGTTGAAGACTGTAGTGCACGGAGGCAGCGGATAGGAATCAGCTAGCAGTCACAATGATGAAACACAGACGAGTTGCAGGTTGAAGACTGTAGTGCACGGAGGCAGCGGATAGGAATCAGCCAAACAGTCACGATGATGAAACACAGACGCGTTGCAGGTTGAAGCCTGTAGTGCACGGAGGCAGCGGATAGGAATCAGCTGGCAGTCACAAACATGAACAGGTGAGTGGATGTGGTTGAAGCCTATAATGCACGGAGGCAGCGGATAGGCATCAGCTAACAGTCCCAATGATACATGGTAGAGTTGAAGTGATTAGAAGACTGTAGTGCACGGAGGCAGCGGATAGGAATCAGCTCACAGTCACGATGATACAGTAGATGGTAGAAGTGGTATGGGAACCACAGTAGCAGAAGTGGTTTGGAAACCACAGAGGTAGAAGTGGTTTGGAAACCACAGGAATCAGCTGGGCTGAATAAACGAGGAAACACAGGAACACCTTCAGAGACTCATGGGGAATGAGACTCCAAGATCAGGCAACGTGGTGTTGACCACAGGTGCTTAATATAGGGAGGTTGCCTGATCTGCCAATTAAGTTAAAGGAACATACACTGAAGGTTTGGAAAGGGCTGCGCATGCGCAGTCCCTCAGGATAGAGGACGTCCACGGTTCCTAATAGTCCGGGAAGAAGCACTCACAGTCCGGTGAGTGACATCTTGTTTCTCATGACATTTCTAACATTGCCCACAATTATCAACTTTCTAAGTCTTTCTGAGCAAGAGAAATCGCAAAACAGTCATTTCTTCATTGCCGTCCGAAAACAACGCTTTTTTACACTCCGGTCTCCCTTTCTCTTGGAAACAATGACTTACATCAATTCTTTTACATAATTCTTGTTTCTCATGACATTTCTAACATTGCCCACAATTATCAACTTTCTAAGTCTTTCTGAGCAGGAGAAATCGCAAAACAGTCATTTCTTCATTGGCGTCCAAAAACAACGCTTTTTTACACTCCTGTCTCCCTTTCTCTTGGAAACAATGACTTACATCAATTCTTTTACATAATTCTTGTTTCTCATGACATTTCTTACATTGCCCACAATTATCAACTTTCTAAGTCTTTCTGAGCAGGAGAAATCGCAAAACATAGTCATTTCTTCATTGCCGTCCAAAAACAACGCTTTTTTACACTCCTGTCTCCCTTTCTCTTGGAAACAATGACTTACATCAATTCTTTTACATAATTCTTGTTTCTCATGACATTTCTAACATTGCCCACAATTATCAACTTTCTAAGTCTTTCTGAGCAAGAGAAATCGCAAAACAGTCATTTCTTCATTGCCGTCCAAAAACAACGCTTTTTTACACTCCGGTCTCCCTTTCTCTTGGAAACAATGACTTACATCAATTCTTTTACATAATTCTTGTTTCTCATGACATTTCTAACATTGCCCACAATTATCAACTTTCTAAGTCTTTCTGAGCAGGAGAAATCGCAAAACATAGTCATTTCTTCATTGCCGTCCAAAAACAACGCTTTTTTACACTCCTGTCTCCCTTTCTCTTGGAAACAATGACTTACATCAATTCTTTTACATAATTCTTGTTTCTCATGACATTTCTTACATTGCCCACAATTATCAACTTTCTAAGTCTTTCTGAGCAGGAGAAATCGCAAAACATAGTCATTTCTTCATTGCCGTCCAAAAACAACGCTTTTTTACACTCCGGTCTCCCTTTCTCTTGGAAACAATGACTTACATCAATTCTTTTACATAATTCTTGTTTCTCATGACATTTCTAACATTGCCCACAATTATCAACTTTCTAAGTCTTTCTGAGCAGGAGAAATCGCAAAACATAGTCATTTCTTCATTGCCGTCCAAAAACAACGCTTTTTTACACTCCTGTCTCCCTTTCTCTTGGAAACAATGACTTACATCAATTCTTTTACATAATTATTGTTTCTCATGACATTTCTAACATTGCCCACAATTATCAACTTTCTAAGTCTTTCTGAGCATTAGAAATCGCAAAACATAGTCATTTCTTCATTGCCGTCCAAAAACAACGCTTTTTTACACTCCGGTCTCCCTTTCTCTTGGAAACAATGACTTACATCAATTCTTTTACATAATTCTTGTTTCTCATGACATTTCTAACATTGCCCACAATTATCAACTTTCTAAGTCTTTCTGAGCAAGAGAAATCGCAAAACAGTCATTTCTTCATTGCCGTCCAAAAACAACGCTTTTTTACACTCCGGTCTCCCTTTCTCTTGGAAACAATGACTTACATCAATTCTTTTACATAATTCTTGTTTCTCATGACATTTCTAACATTGCCCACAATTATCAACTTTCTAAGTCTTTCTGAGCAGGAGAAATCGCAAAACATAGTCATTTCTTCATTGCCGTCCAAAAACAACGCTTTTTTATACTCCGGTCTCCCTTTCTCTTGGAAACAATGACTTACATCAATTCTTTTACATAATTCTTGTTTCTCATGACATTTCTAACATTGCCCACAATTATCAACTTTCTAAGTCTTTCTGAGCAAGAGAAATCGCAAAACAGTCATTTATTCATTGCCGTCCAAAAACAACGCTTTTTTACACTCCGGTCTCCCTTTCTCTTGGAAACAATGACTTACATCAATTCTTTTACATAATTCTTGTTTCTCATGACATTTCTAACATTGCCCACAATTATCAACTTTCTAAGTCTTTCTGAGCAGGAGAAAATCGCAAAACAGTCATTTCTTCATTGCCGTCCAAAAACAACGCTTTTTTACAGTCCTGTCTCCCTTTCTCTTGGAAACAATGACTTACATCAATTCTTTTACATAATTCTTGTTTCTCATGACATTTCTAACATTGCCCACAATTATCAACTTTCTAAGTCTTTCTGAGCAGGAGAAATCGCAAAACATAGTCATTTCTTCATTGCCGTCCAAAAACAACGCTTTTTTACACTCCTGTCTCCCTTTCTCTTGGAAACAATGACTTACATCAATTCTTTTACATAATTCTTGTTTCTCATGACATTTCTTACATTGCCCACAATTATCAACTTTCTAAGTCTTTCTGAGCAGGAGAAATCGCAAAACATAGTCATTTCTTCATTGCCGTCCAAAAACAACGCTTTTTTACACTCCGGTCTCCCTTTCTCTTGGAAACAATGACTTACATCAATTCTTTTACATAATTCTTGTTTCTCATGACATTTCTAACATTGCCCACAATTATCAACTTTCTAAGTCTTTCTGAGCAGGAGAAATCGCAAAACATAGTCATTTCTTCATTGCCGTCCAAAAACAACGCTTTTTTACACTCCTGTCTCCCTTTCTCTTGGAAACAATGACTTACATCAATTCTTTTACATAATTATTGTTTCTCATGACATTTCTAACATTGCCCACAATTATCAACTTTCTAAGTCTTTCTGAGCAGGAGAAATCGCAAAACATAGTCATTTCTTCATTGCCGTCCAAAAACAACGCTTTTTTACACTCCGGTCTCCCTTTCTCTTGGAAACAATGACTTACATCAATTCTTTTACATAATTCTTGTTTCTCATGACATTTCTAACATTGCCCACAATTATCAACTTTCTAAGTCTTTCTGAGCAAGAGAAATCGCAAAACAGTCATTTCTTCATTGCCGTCCAAAAACAACGCTTTTTTACACTCCGGTCTCCCTTTCTCTTGGAAACAATGACTTACATCAATTCTTTTACATAATTCTTGTTTTTCATGACATTTCTAACATTGCCCACAATTATCAACTTTCTAAGTCTTTCTGAGCAGGAGAAATCGCAAAACATAGTCATTTCTTCATTGCCGTCCAAAAACAACGCTTTTTTATACTCCGGTCTCCCTTTCTCTTGGAAACAATGACTTACATCAATTCTTTTACATAATTCTTGTTTCTCATGACATTTCTAACATTGCCCACAATTATCAACTTTCTAAGTCTTTCTGAGCAAGAGAAATCGCAAAACAGTCATTTATTCATTGCCGTCCAAAAACAACGCTTTTTTACACTCCGGTCTCCCTTTCTCTTGGAAACAATGACTTACATCAATTCTTTTACATAATTCTTGTTTCTCATGACATTTCTAACATTGCCCACAATTATCAACTTTCTAAGTCTTTCTGAGCAGGAGAAATCGCAAAACATAGTCATTTCTTCATTGCCGTCCAAAAACAACGCTTTTTTACACTCCTGTCTCCCTTTCTCTTGGAAACAATGACTTACATCAATTCTTTTACATAATTCTTGTTTCTCATGACATTTCTTACATTGCCCACAATTATCAACTTTCTAAGTCTTTCTGAGCAGGAGAAATCGCAAAACATAGTCATTTCTTCATTGCCGTCCAAAAACAACGCTTTTTTACACTCCTGTCTCCCTTTCTCTTGGAAACAATGACTTACATCAATTCTTTTACATAATTCTTGTTTCTCATGACATTTCTAACATTGCCCACAATTATCAACTTTCTAAGTCTTTCTGAGCAGGAGAAAATTGCAAAACAGTCATTTCTTCATTGGCGTCCAAAAACAACGCTTTTTTACACTCCTGTCTCCCTTTCTCTTGGAAACAATGACTTACATCAATTCTTTTACATAATTCTTGTTTCTCATGACATTTCTTACATTGCCCACAATTATCAACTTTCTAAGTCTTTCTGAGCAGGAGAAATCGCAAAACATAGTCATTTCTTCATTGCCGTCCAAAAACAACGCTTTTTTACACTCCTGTCTCCCTTTCTCTTGGAAACAATGACTTACATCAATTCTTTTACATAATTCTTGTTTCTCATGACATTTCTAACATTGCCCACAATTATCAACTTTCTAAGTCTTTCTGAGCAGGAGAAATCGCAAAACAGTCATTTCTTCATTGCCGTCCAAAAACAACGCTTTTTTACACTCCTGTGTCCCTTTCTCTTGGAAACAATGACTTACATCAATTCTTTTACATAATTCTTGTTTCTCATGACATTTCTTACATTGCCCACAATTATCAACTTTCTAAGTCTTTCTGAGCAGGAGAAATCGCAAAACATAGTCATTTCTTCATTGCCGTCCAAAAACAACGCTTTTTTACACTCCTGTCTCCCATTCTCTTGGAAACAATGACTTACATCAATTCTTTAACATAATTCTTGTTTCTCATGACATTTCTAACATTGCCCACAATTATCAACTTTCTAAGTCTTTCTGAGCAGGAGAAATCGCAAAACATAGTCATTTCTTCATTGCCGTACAAAAACAACGCTTTTTTACACTCCTGTCTCCCTTTCTCTTGGAAACAATGACTTACATCAATTCTTTTACATAATTCTTGTTTCTCATGACATTTCTAACATTGCCCACAATTATCAACTTTCTAAGTCTTTCTGAGCAGGAGAAATCGCAAAACATAGTCATTTCTTCATTGCCGTCCAAAAACAACGCTTTTTTACACTCCTGTCTCCCTTTCTCTTGGAAACAATGACTTACATCAATTCTTTTACATAATTCTTGTTTCTCATGACATTTCTAACATTGCCCACAATTATCAACTTTCTAAGTCTTTCTGAGCAAGAGAAATCGCAAAACAGTCATTTCTTCATTGCCGTCCAAAAACAACGCTTTTTTACACTCCGGTCTCCCTTTCTCTTGGAAACAATGACTTACATCAATTATTTTACATAATTCTTGTTTCTCATGACATTTCTAACATTGCCCACAATTATCAACTTTCTAAGTCTTTCTGAGCAGGAGAAATCGCAAAACAGTCATTTCTTCATTGCCGTCCAAAAACAACGCTTTTTTACACTCCTGTGTCCCTTTCTCTTGGAAACAATGACTTACATCAATTCTTTTACATAATTCTTGTTTCTCATGACATTTCTTACATTGCCCACAATTATCAACTTTCTAAGTCTTTCTGAGCAGGAGAAATCGCAAAACATAGTCATTTCTTCATTGCCGTCCAAAAACAACGCTTTTTTACACTCCTGTCTCCCATTCTCTTGGAAACAATGACTTACATCAATTCTTTTACATAATTCTTGTTTCTCATGACATTTCTAACATTGCCCACAATTATCAACTTTCTAAGTCTTTCTGAGCAGGAGAAATCGCAAAACATAGTCATTTCTTCATTGCCGTACAAAAACAACGCTTTTTTACACTCCTGTCTCCCTTTCTCTTGGAAACAATGACTTACATCAATTCTTTTACATAATTCTTGTTTCTCATGACATTTCTAACATTGCCCACAATTATCAACTTTCTAAGTCTTTCTGAGCAGGAGAAATCGCAAAACATAGTCATTTCTTCATTGCCGTCCAAAAACAACGCTTTTTTACACTCCGGTCTCCCTTTCTCTTGGAAACAATGACTTACATCAATTCTTTTACATAATTCTTGTTTCTCATGACATTTCTAACATTGCCCACAATTATCAACTTTCTAAGTCTTTCTGAGCAAGAGAAATCGCAAAACAGTCATTTCTTCATTGCCGTCCAAAAACAACGCTTTTTTACACTCCGGTCTCCCTTTCTCTTGGAAACAATGACTTACATCAATTCTTTTACATAATTCTTGTTTCTCATGACATTTCTAACATTGCCCACAATTATCAACTTTCTAAGTCTTTCTGAGCAGGAGAAATCGCAAAACATAGTCATTTCTTCATTGCCGTCCAAAAACAACGCTTTTTTACACTCCTGTCTCCCTTTCTCTTAAAACAATGACTTACATCAATTCTTTTACATAATTCTTGTTTCTCATGACATTTCTAACATTGCCCACAATTATCAACTTTCTAAGTCTTTCTGAGCAGGAGAAATCGCAAAACATAGTCATTTCTTCATTGCCGTCCAAAAACAACGCTTTTTTACACTCCTGTCTCCCTTTCTCTTGGAAACAATGACTTAAATCAATTCTTTTACATAATTCTTATTTCTCATGACATTTCTAACATTGCCCACAATTATCAACTTTCTAAGTCTTTCTGAGCAAGAGAAATCGCAAAACATAGTCATTTCTTCATTGCCGTCCAAAAACGTCGCTTTTTTACACTCCGGTCTCCCTTTCTCTTGGAAACAATGACTTACATCAATTCTTTTACATAATTCTTGTTTCTCATGACATTTCTAACATTGCCCACAATTATCAACTTTCTAAGTCTTTCTGAGCAGGAGAAATCGCAAAACATAGTCCTTTCTTTATTGCCGTCCAAAAACAACGCTTTTTTACACTCCTGTCTCCCTTTCTCTTGGAAAATATGACTTACATCAATTCTTTTACATAATTCTTGTTTCTCATGACATTTCTAACAATGCCCACAATTATCAACTTTCTAAGTCTTTCTGAGCAAGAGAAATCGCAAAACAGTCATTTCTTCATTGCCGTCCAAAAACAACGCTTTTTTACACTCCTGTCTCCCTTTCTCTTGGAAACAATGACTTACATCAATTCTTTTACATAATTCTTGTTTCTCATGACATTTCTAACATTGCCCACAATTATCAACTTTCTAAGTCTTTCTGAGCAAGAGAAATCGCAAAACAGTCATTTCTTCATTGCCGTCCAAAAACAATGCTTTTTAACACTCCGGTCTCCCTTTCTCTTGGAAACAATGACTTACATCAATTCTTTTACATAATTCTTGTTTCTCATGACATTTCTAACATTGCCCACAATTATCAACTTTCTAAGTCTTTCTGAGCAGGAGAAATCGCAAAACATAGTCATTTCTTCATTGCCGTCCAAAAACAACGCTTTTTTACACTCCTGTCTCCCTTTCTCTTGGAAACAATGACTTACATCAATTCTTTTACATAATTCTTGTTTCTCATGACATTTCTAACATTGCCCACAATTATCAACTTTCTAAGTCTTTCTGAGCAAGAGAAATCGCAAAACAGTCATTTCTTCATTGCCGTCCGAAAACAACGCTTTTTTACACTCCGGTCTCCCTTTCTCTTGGAAACAATCACTTACATCAATTCTTTTACATAATTCTTGTTTCTCATGACATTTCTAACATTGCCCACAATTATCAACTTTCTAAGTCTTTCTGAGCAGGAGAAATCGCAAAACAGTCATTTCTTCATTGGCGTCCAAAAACAACGCTTTTTTACACTCCTGTCTCCCTTTCTCTTGGAAACAATGACTTACATCAATTCTTTTACATAATTCTTGTTTCTCATGACATTTCTTACATTGCCCACAATTATCAACTTTCTAAGTCTTTCTGAGCAGGAGAAATCGCAAAACATAGTCATTTCTTCATTGCCGTCCAAAAACAACGCTTTTTTACACTCCTGTCTCCCTTTCTCTTGGAAACAATGACTTACATCAATTCTTTTACATAATTCTTGTTTCTCATGACATTTCTAACATTGCCCACAATTATCAACTTTCTAAGTCTTTCTGAGCAAGAGAAATCGCAAAACAGTCATTTCTTCATTGCCGTCCAAAAACAACGCTTTTTTACAATCCGGTCTCCCTTTCTCTTGGAAACAATGACTTACATCAATTCTTTTACATAATTCTTGTTTCTCATGACATTTCTAACATTGCCCACAATTATCAACTTTCTAAGTCTTTCTGAGCAGGAGAAATCGCAAAACATAGTCATTTCTTCATTGCCGTCCAAAAACAACGCTTTTTTACACTCCTGTCTCCCTTTCTCTTGGAAACAATGACTTACATCAATTCTTTTACATAATTCTTGTTTCTCATGACATTTCTTACATTTCCCACAATTATCAACTTTCTAAGTCTTTCTGAGCAGGAGAAATCGCAAAACATAGTCATTTCTTCATTGCCGTCCAAAAACAACGCTTTTTTACACTCCGGTCTCCCTTTCTCTTGGAAACAATGACTTACATCAATTCTTTTACATAATTCTTGTTTCTCATGACATTTCTAACATTGCCCACAATTATCAACTTTCTAAGTCTTTCTGAGCAGGAGAAATCGCAAAACATAGTCATTTCTTCATTGCCGTCCAAAAACAACGCTTTTTTACACTCCTGTCTCCCTTTCTCTTGGAAACAATGACTTACATCAATTCTTTTACATAATTATTGTTTCTCATGACATTTCTAACATTGCCCACAATTATCAACTTTCTAAGTCTTTCTGAGCAGGAGAAATCGCAAAACATAGTCATTTCTTCATTGCCGTCCAAAAACAACGCTTTTTTACACTCCGGTCTCCCTTTCTCTTGGAAACAATGACTTACATCAATTCTTTTACATAATTCTTGTTTCTCATGACATTTCTAACATTGCCCACAATTATCAACTTTCTAAGTCTTTCTGAGCAAGAGAAATCGCAAAACAGTCATTTCTTTATTGCCGTCCAAAAACAACGCTTTTTTACACTCCGGTCTCCCTTTCTCTTGGAAACAATGACTTACATAAATTCTTTTACATAATTCTTGTTTCTCATGACATTTCTAACATTGCCCACAATTATCAACTTTCTAAGTCTTTCTGAGCAGGAGAAATCGCAAAACATAGTCATTTCTTCATTGCCGTCCAAAAACAACGCTTTTTTATACTCCGGTCTCCCTTTCTCTTGGAAACAATGACTTACATCAATTCTTTTACATAATTCTTGTTTCTCATGACATTTCTAACATTGCCCACAATTATCAACTTTCTAAGTCTTTCTGAGCAAGAGAAATCGCAAAACAGTCATTTATTCATTGCCGTCCAAAAACAACGCTTTTTTACACTCCGGTCTCCCTTTCTCTTGGAAACAATGACTTACATCAATTCTTTTACATAATTCTTGTTTCTCATGACATTTCTAACATTGCCCACAATTATCAACTTTCTAAGTCTTTCTGAGCAGGAGAAAATCGCAAAACAGTCATTTCTTCATTGGCGTCCAAAAACAACGCTTTTTTACACTCCTGTCTCCCATTCTCTTGGAAACAATGACTTACATCAATTCTTTTACATAATTCTTGTTTCTCATGACATTTCTAACATTGCCCACAATTATCAACTTTCTAAGTCTTTCTGAGCAGGAGAAATCGCAAAACATAGTCATTTCTTCATTGCCGTCCAAAAACAACGCTTTTTTACACTCCTGTCTCCCTTTCTCTTGGAAACAATGACTTACATCAATTCTTTTACATAATTCTTGTTTCTCATGACATTTCTAACATTGCCCACAATTATCAACTTTCTAAGTCTTTCTGAGCAGGAGAAATCGCAAAACATAGTCATTTCTTCATTGCCGTCCAAAAACAACGCTTTTTTACACTCCGGTCTCCCTTTCTCTTGGAAACAATGACTTACATCAATTCTTTTACATAATTCTTGTTTCTCATGACATTTCTAACATTGCCCACAATTATCAACTTTCTAAGTCTTTCTGAGCAAGAGAAATCGCAAAACATAGTCATTTCTTCATTGCCGTCCAAAAACGTCGCTTTTTACACTCCGGTCTCCCTTTCTCTTGGAAACAATGACTTACATCAATTCTTTTACATAATTCTTGTTTCTCATGACATTTCTAACATTGCCCACAATTATCAACTTTCTAAGTCTTTCTGAGCAGAAGAAATCGCAAAACATAGTCATTTCTTCATTGCCGTCCAATAACAACGCTTTTTTACACTCCTGTCTCCCTTTCTCTTGGAAACAATGACTTACATCAATTCTTTTACATAATTCTTGTTTCTCATGACATTTCTAACATTGCCCACAATTATCAACTTTCTAAGTCTTTCTGAGCAGGATAAATCGCAAAACAGTCATTTCTTCATTGGCGTCCAAAAACAACGCGTTTTTACACTCCTGTCTCCCTTTCTCTTGGAAACAATGACTTACATCAATTCTTTTACATAATTCTTGTTTCTCATGACATTTCTTACATTGCCCACAATTATCAACTTTCTAAGTCTTTCTGAGCAGGAGAAATCGCAAAACATAGTCATTTCTTCATTGCCGTCCAAAAACAACGCTTTTTTACACTCCTGTCTCCCTTTCTCTTGGAAACAATGACTTACATCAATTCTTTTACATAATTCTTGTTTCTCATGACATTTCTAACATTGCCCACAATTATCAACTTTCTAAGTCTTTCTGAGCAGGATAAATCGCAAAACAGTCATTTCTTCATTGGCGTCCAAAACAACGCTTTTTTACACTCCTGTCTCCCTTTCTCTTGGAAACAATGACTTACATCAATTCTTTTACATAATTCTTGTTTCTCATGACATTTCTTACATTGCCCACAATTATCAACTTTCTAAGTCTTTCTGAGCAGGATAAATCGCAAAACAGTCATTTCTTCATTGGCGTCCAAAAACAACGCTTTTTTACACTCCTGTCTCCCTTTCTCTTGGAAACAATGACTTACATCAATTCTTTTACATAATTCTTGTTTCTCATGACATTTCTAACATTGCCCACAATTATCAACTTTCTAAGTCTTTCTGAGGAAGAGAAATCGCAAAACATAGTCATTTCTTCATTGCCGTCCAAAAACAACGCTTTTTTACACTCCTGTCTCCCTTTCTCTTGGAAACAATGACTTACATCAATTCTTTTACATAATTCTTGTTTCTCATGACATTTCTAACAATGCCCACAATTATCAACTTTCTAAGTCTTTCTGAGCAAGAGAAATCGCAAAACAGTCATTTCTTCATTGCCGTCCAAAAACAACGCTTTTTTACACTCCTGTCTCCCTTTCTCTTGGAAACAATGACTTACATCAATTCTTTTACATAATTCTTGTTTCTCATGACATTTCTAACATTGCCCACAATTATCAACTTTCTAAGTCTTTCTGAGCAAGAGAAATCGCAAAACAGTCATTGCTTCATTGGCGTCCAAAAACAACGCTTTTTTACACTCCTGTCTCCCTTTCTCTTGGAAACAATGACTTACATCAATTCTTTTACATAATTCTTGTTTCTCATGACATTTCTTACATTGCCCACAATTATCAACTTTCTAAGTCTTTCTGAGCAGGAGAAATCGCAAAACATAGTCATTTCTTCTTTGCCGTCCAAAAACAACGCTTTTTTACACTCCTGTCTCCCTTTCTCTTGGAAACAATGACTTACATCAATTCTTTTACATAATTCTTGTTTCTCATGACATTTCTAACATTGCCCACAATTATCAACTTGCTAAGTCTTTCTGAGCAAGAGAAATCGCAAAACAGTCATTTCTTTATTGCCGTCCAAAAACAACGCTTTTTTTACACTCCGGTCTCCCTTTCTCTTGGAAACGATGACTTACATCAATTCTTTTACATATTTCTTGTTTCTCATGACATTTCTAACATTGCCCACAATTATCAACTTTCTAAGTCTTTCTGAGCAGGAGAAATCGCAAAACAGTCATTTCTTCATTGGCGTCCAAAAACAACGCTTTTTTACACTCCTGTCTCCCTTTCTCTTGGAAACAATGACTTACATCAATTCTTTTACATAATTCTTGTTTCTCATGACATTTCTTACATTGCCCACAATTATCAACTTTCTAAGTCTTTCTGAGCAGGAGAAATCGCAAAACATAGTCATTTCTTCATTGCCGTCCAAAAACAACGCTTTTTTACACTCCTGTCTCCCTTTCTCTTGGAAACAATGACTTACATCAATTCTTTTACATAATTCTTGTTTCTCATGACATTTCTAACATTGCCCACAATTATCAACTTTCTAAGTCTTTCTGAGCAAGAGAAATCGCAAAACAGTCATTTCTTCATTGCCGTCCAAAAACAACGCTTTTTTACACTCCGGTCTCCCTTTCTCTTGGAAACAATGACTTACATCAATTCTTTTACATAATTCTTGTTTCTCATGACATTTCTAACATTGCCCACAATTATCAACTTTCTAAGTCTTTCTGAGCAGGAGAAATCGCAAAACATAGTCATTTCTTCATTGCCGTCCAAAAACAACGCTTTTTTACACTCCTGTCTCCCTTTCTCTTGGAAACAATGACTTACATCAATTCTTTTACATAATTCTTGTTTCTCATGACATTTCTTACATTGCCCACAATTATCAACTTTCTAAGTCTTTCTGAGCAGGAGAAATCGCAAAACATAGTCATTTCTTTAATTGCCGTCCAAAAACAACGCTTTTTTACACTCCGGTCTCCCTTTCTCTTGGAAACAATGACTTACATCAATTCTTTTACATAATTCTTGTTTCTCATGACATTTCTAACATTGCCCACAATTATCAACTTTCTAAGTCTTTCTGAGCAGGAGAAATCGCAAAACATAGTCATTTCTTCATTGCCGTCCAAAAACAACGCTTTTTTACACTCCTGTCTCCCTTTCTCTTGGAAACAATGACTTACATCAATTCTTTTACATAATTATTGTTTCTCATGACATTTCTAACATTGCCCACAATTATCAACTTTCTAAGTCTTTCTGAGCAGGAGAAATCGCAAAACATAGTCATTTCTTCATTGCCGTCCAAAAACAACGCTTTTTTACACTCCGGTCTCCCTTTCTCTTGGAAACAATGACTTACATCAATTCTTTTACATAATTCTTGTTTCTCATGACATTTCTAACATTGCCCACAATTATCAACTTTCTAAGTCTTTCTGAGCAAGAGAAATCGCAAAACAGTCATTTCTTCATTGCCGTCCAAAAACAACGCTTTTTTACACTCCGGTCTCCCTTTCTCTTGGAAACAATGACTTACATCAATTCTTTTACATAATTCTTGTTTCTCATGACATTTCTAACATTGCCCACAATTATCAACTTTCTAAGTCTTTCTGAGCAGGAGAAATCGCAAAACATAGTCATTTCTTCATTGCCGTCCAAAAACAACGCTTTTTTTACACTCCGGTCTCCCTTTCTCTTGGAAACAATGACTTACATCAATTCTTTTACATAATTCTTGTTTCTCATGACATTTCTAACATTGCCCACAATTATCAACTTTCTAAGTCTTTCTGAGCAAGAGAAATCGCAAAACAGTCATTTCTTCATTGCCGTCCAAAAACAACGCTTTTTTACACTCCGGTCTCCCTTTCTCTTGGAAACAATGACTTACATCAATTCTTTTACATAATTCTTGTTTCTCATGACATTTCTAACATTGCCCACAATTATCAACTTTCTAAGTCTTTCTGAGCAGAAGAAAATCGCAAAACAGTCATTTCTTCATTGCGTCCAAAAACAACGCTTTTTTACACTCCTGTCTCCCTTTCTCTTGGAAACAATGACTTACATCAATTCTTTTACATAATTCTTGTTTCTCATGACATTTCTAACATTGCCCACAATTATCAACTTTCTAAGTCTTTCTGAGCAGGAGAAATCGCAAAACATAGTCATTTCTTCATTGCCGTCCAAAAACAACGCTTTTTTACACTCCTGTCTCCCTTTCTCTTGGAAACAATGACTTACATCAATTCTTTTACATAATTCTTGTTCTCATGACATTTCTAACATTGCCCACAATTATCAACTTTCTAAGTCTTTCTGAGCAGGAGAAATCGCAAAACAGTCATTTCTTCATTGCCGTCCAAAAACAACGCTTTTTTACACTCCGGTCTCCCTTTCTCTTGGAAACAATGACTTACATCAATTCTTTTACATAATTCTTGTTTCTCATGACATTTCTAACATTGCCCACAATTATCAACTTTCTAAGTCTTTCTGAGCAGGAGAAATCGCAAAACAGTCATTTCTTCATTGCCGTCCAAAAACAACGCTTTTTTACACTCCGGTCTCCCTTTCTCTTGGAAACAATGACTTACATCAATTCTTTTACATAATTCTTGTTTCTCATGACATTTCTAACATTGCCCACAATTATCAACTTTCTAAGTCTTTCTGAGCAGGAGAAATCGCAAAACATAGTCATTTCTTCATTGCCGTCCAAAAACAACGCTTTTTTACACTCCTGTCTCCCTTTCTCTTGGAAACAATGACTTACATCAATTCTTTTACATAATTCTTGTTTCTCATGACATTTCTAACATTGCCCACAATTATCAACTTTCTAAGTCTTTCTGAGCAGGAGAAATCGCAAAACATAGTCATTTCTTCATTGCCGTCCAAAAACAACGCTTTTTTACACTCCTGTCTCCCTTTCTCTTGGAAACAATGACTTACATCAATTCTTTTACATAATTCTTGTTTCTCATGACATTTCTAACATTGCCCACAATTATCAACTTTCTAAGTCTTTCTGAGCAGGAGAAATCGCAAAACATAGTCATTTCTTCATTGCCGTCCAAAAACAACGCTTTTTTACACTCCGGTCTCCCTTTCTCTTGGAAACAATGACTTACATCAATTCTTTTACATAATTCTTGTTTCTCATGACATTTCTAACATTGCCCACAATTATCAACTTTCTAAGTCTTTCTGAGCAGGAGAAATCGCAAAACATAGTCATTTCTTCATTGCCGTCCAAAAACAACGCTTTTTTACACTCCGGTCTCCCTTTCTCTTGGAAACAATGACTTACATCAATTCTTTTACATAATTCTTGTTTCTCATGACATTTCTAACATTGCCCACAATTATCAACTTTCTAAGTCTTTCTGAGCAGGAGAAATCGCAAAACATAGTCATTTCTTCATTGCCGTCCAAAAACAACGCTTTTTTACACTCCTGTCTCCCTTTCTCTTGGAAACAATGACTTACATCAATTCTTTTACATAATTCTTGTTTCTCATGACATTTCTAACATTGCCCACAATTATCAACTTTCTAAGTCTTTCTGCAGGAGAAATCGCAAAACATAGTCATTTCTTCATTGCCGTCCAAAAACAACGCTTTTTTACACTCCTGTCTCCCTTTCTCTTGGAAACAATGACTTAAATCAATTCTTTTACATAATTCTTATTTCTCATGACATTTCTA